>NW_027425133.1:0-17664 GCF_003597395.2 Chelonoidis abingdonii
AGACAATTTCCTGCACTATACTGGCCATATTTTACAAAACTAAGTTTAAGTAGCTTAGGAGTTCATTGCATTACAAAGGCAGGCGATTATGTTTTATTATGGGACTGTATGCAACATCTACAACAGAAACCTAGGGAAGGTTTATGGGCTTTGAGGGACCATCTGAAACTATGGGGCCTTTTAAAGTTAAGTACCTTTCCCAGGAAATCTCTAGGGGGAGCGGTATGCAAATGTAATGCCTCTGGTTATGCAAAACCTCCTGGATGCTGCTCCCCAAGGAGAAAAACACTGCCTGTGAGTTACCTGGCTGGAAGCAGGGTGAACTTGGGAAAGCTTGTTAGCAGGCGTGGTGGTTTTTTGCTGGGTTTCCCGAGGGTTTCCCTGCAATGCTGTTACGTTAAGAATCCATGTGCTAATAGCTGTGTGTTACCTTGTACCCGAGGGGGACTGGTCTGTTTGTAGCCTCTGAGGAAGAAGGGCAAAGCAGCCCGGCTGAGGGGGTCTGACTTGCTGGGGAACTCACAGTGTAGGCAGTGAGCTGTGCAGCCTGGAAATCCCCCGGGCTGGGAGGAGAGAGACGCAGGTCTCCGCCCAAGAGAGGTGATGACTGGGAGCCAGAAGCCTAAGTGGCTTCCCTGGCTGAACCATGAGGGGCAAATACAGGTGCAGTCAGGGGCAGCTCCAGGTCCCAGCACGCCAAGCGCGTGCTGGGGGCGGCAGCCCATGGGGGGCGCTCTGCTGGCACTGCGAGGGAGGCAGGCAGACTGTCTCCGGTGATTTGTCTGTGGGACAGGAGGTCCGCCGAAGCCGCACGACCAGTGGACCCTCCGCAGGCAAACCGCCAGAGGCAGCCTGCCTGCCGTGCTTGGGGTGGCAAAATCCCTAGAGCCGCCCCTGGGTGCAGTTGCCTTGACCTGCGACACCCCTCCCCCTACTGTTCTTCCCTGGCATCATCCACACCAGTTCAATGCCTTGGGAGGGGAGATCAGCCATTCTGCCTTCTTCTGGAGGTCAAGGAGGACATGTGAGGCTCTGTTAATCAATTACATGAACTGGGGGGCAGCCCCAGATGGCGATGGAGGAATCTTCTCTGCACCATCAGCCTCTAATTCACCTGGCCCAACACCAATAATTTGTTCCCTTTTGGGGCCTGTCTCATCTTAGGGTATGGCTACACTTTCGAGTGTGGTCGCAGCACCAGCACTGGGGGAGAGCTCTCCCAGCGCTGCACGTATTCCACATCCTCTACAGGTGTAGCTTGCAGCACTGGGAGCCGTGCTCCCAGTGCTGCGGCACTGATTGCACTGAGGCTTTACAGCGCTGTATCTTGCAGCGCTTGGGGTGTGTTTTTTTCACACCCCTGAGCACAAAAGTTTCAGCGCTGTAAAGTGCCAGTGTAGCCATGGCCTTAGAATCTCATTCTTTCTCTTCAAGACTCTGGGCCCAGGAACCCTAGAGCCAAAAGCTCTGGGATGGGGATTGTGGCTGACAGCCCCACTCCTCCAGTCCCATGGCATTTTATGCCACCTAGGTGAAGCTTGTCTGTGAGAGAAACCGATTCTTTGGGGACCTGTCCAAAATGGTGGAATTGCCTGCCACAGGATCATCTTGAACTTCCCCACCTCCTCTGACCAGCCTTCTCCACTATAAACACAGCACAGCACAGGGATATAAAAACAGACCCTACCAAAACCAACACCTCCACTCCACACACAGCTCTCCCCTGGTGAGAGAATGAACTGCAGAGGACAGATGAGAGTCACTTTGCTTATGGCATGGACTGAAAAGTGCACAAACACTGTGGTAGTGAGGGCAGGTAGGAATGTACATAGTGCCTCTGCGCTGGTCAGTTTCACTCCGCCAGCAGGGCTAAGACTCCATCCTGCAGGTTCTCAGCACTGTGGCAGGATGAAGGGTTTACTGAGGCTCCAATCCCACAGTTGAGTGTATGATTCTATGACAGATCCCGACACTAAGTCCCATTGATTTCCAGGGGGAGCCCCCTGTATAATCAATTGCAAGCTCTGGGAGTTCCATTGTAAGCTCTTTGGAGCAGACACCGGCTCATTTCAGGTCTGTACAGAACCCAGGCGCAAGGAGTCCTCGGTTGCAATCGATATCTTTGGGGGTTACTGTAATGAAAAGACCATTAAATGAGTAGCCAATTCAAATTTGGCCTCCAAAAATGTAAGTTTTGGTTAAGCGCTCCAATGCCTTCTAAAAACAATCTTGAAATAGTCTCATTATTTTTAAACTAAATCCCACTTGAAATAGACAAAGGGTTCCCCACCCCTCTTGCAGCTTAGAGAACCCTAGAGTGAAAGTGACTATAAATAGGAGTGACATTGATACCCCTGAGATTTCCTTTGCTCAGCAGACAGACCAACCTATCACAGGGTTTTGTATGGATGCCCAGCTCCCTAGTATCCGAGCCCCTTCTATGCAAAAGCAATACCAGGAGCAGGGCCATATTTTCCACAGGGCTTATAGGCTTTAGGAGCCTGCATGCCATTGACAGTAACTCGTAAATAGTGAATGGCAAATTGGATTTTTAGAATCCTCTCGTTCTAATAACTGAGGTTTTTCAGCCGTTCCTTTCCAGCTCAATGGCCTTTCAGCTGAGAGAGCCCATTTAAAGACCCATGAACGCATTTCTATTTGTGTCAGTTTTGTCAGATGGCATGAATCTGGCATATGAAACTAATTGACTGGGTCTAATTACACAATAGACTAACACACTGACCTGCTCCAGGATAAAGACCAGACGATAGCTGGCTAATGGAGATGTTTTCATACTGCTAATCTTTTGTATCACCTTTCAAAGAACTGAGTGAAACCTTAATCCTTCCGGGAGGCAGGTACTATTCCGTTTTTTATGGGCAGGGAAACTGAGGTAGGGAGCCATGACCATGCCCACTGTTGCACAGGAAATGGAAGAACTGACAGGAGGACCAAGAGTCCTGACTCTCAGCCTCCGCCCCCTCTAACCACTAGACCCCGTTCCTTTCTCAGAGCTGGGAATAGAACCCAGGAGTTCTGATTCTCAGTTCCCTGCTCTTACCACTAGATCCCACTCTCCATCTCAGAGCCAGGAATCCCAACTCCCATTCCTTACTCTGACCGCTACACTGCACTCTTGCTTATCACAATGCATCCAGTTCTCTTGAATCTGATGCAGCAACACAAGGTATTATTAGAATACCTGGGACAGGGATCAACCCCAGTACACAGAAAGGAAAATGCATGAGAAGGTCGGACCACTTAGGACCACAGATCTGGTTAACAAAGCCACTCTCTGCGGAAGGGAAACCGGCACCTGATTCAAAGTCCAGCAGGGCCCAGCTCCAGGGATCTAGGGACCTGTAATTAGGAGAGATCAGAGTGATCTGGAAGAAAGCTGAGTCTCCTAATCAGAGGGCAGACTGCTCTTAAAGAGACATGACAAGTTTTAGGCTCAACTTTTGTGATTACAGAAACCTAGTGCACACCAGCTTCTGGGTAGCAGTTGCCAACCTCATGCTTCACCTTAGCGCCTCTGCCTTTCAAACCAAGTTCAAGTTCCCGGTCCCCATCTTCAAGCCACTCCATTGCCTGAGCCAAGGGGGATCTAAATGAGCGTACGACTTTGGCAGAAAGATAATGGCTGACAACTCTACTTCCTTAGTACAATGGCACCTACCACTGTGGTGAAGTTCATCTGTGCAGGAGACAGTTTCCTCAGGGTCTGGTTGTAGACTGTGGAACTACCTGCCACATGAACCAGGGACCATCCCAAATCCAGATATCTTTCTTTGACCTACCTCTACATCAACAAGACACTTCACTTCTCCTTCCAGGGAGAAGATGAGAGAACAAGCCACTTGACAGATGTGCAGTCACATCGCTTAATATACGACTGGAAGGCCTTCAAATACTGGGGNGAAATGGAAGAATTGACAGGAGGACCAAGAGTCCTGACTCTCAGCCTCCGCCCCCTCTAACCACTAGACCCCGTTCCTCTCTCAGAGCTGGGAATAGAACCCAGGAGTTCTGATTCTCAGTTCCCTGCTCTTACCACTAGATCCCACTCTCCATCTCAGAGCCAGGAATCCCAACTCCCATTCCTTACTCTGACCGCTACACTGCACTCTTGCTTATCACAATGCATCCAGTTCTCTTGAATCTGATGCAGCAACACAAGGTATTATTAGAATACCTGGGACAGGGATCAACCCCAGTACACAGAAAGGAAAATGCATGAGAAGGTCAGACCACTTAGGACCACAGATCTGGTTAACAAAGCCACTCTCTGCGGAAGGGAAACCGGCACCTGATTCAAAGTCCAGCAGGGCCCAGCTCCAGGGATCTAGGGACCTGTAATTAGGAGAGATCAGAGTGATCTGGAAGAAAGCTGAGTCTCCTAATCAGAGGGCAGACTGCTCTTAAAGAGACATGACAAGTTTTAGGCTCAACTTTTGTGATTACAGAAACCTAGTGCACACCAGCTTCTGGGTAGCAGTTGCCAACCTCATGCTTCACCTTAGCGCCTCTGCCTTTCAAACCAAGTTCAAGTTCCCGGTCCCCATCTTCAAGCCACTCCATTGCCTGAGCCAAGGGGGATCTAAATGAGCGTACGACTTTGGCAGAAAGATAATGGCTGACAACTCTACTTCCTTAGTACAATGGCACCTACCACTGTGGTGAAGTTCATCTGTGCAGGAGACAGTTTCCTCAGGGTCTGGTTGTAGACTGTGGAACTACCTGCCACATGAACCAGGGACCATCCCAAATCCAGATATCTTTCTTTGACCTACCTCTACATCAACAAGACACTTCACTTCTCCTTCCAGGGAGAAGATGAGAGAACAAGCCACTTGACAGATGTGCAGTCACATCGCTTAATATACGACTGGAAGGCCTTCAAATACTGGGGTGATAAGAGGAGAATAAGAACTTAGAGAGAACAGATTAGCCTTGTTTCCAAAATCCCATTGCAGGATCAGGGCCAGGACGGTAGGAAAAACAATTGTGTTGCACGAAGGCTGGGGTTACAAAACGTAACACTATTTCCCCCTATTTGGGGGCTGGGGGCTAGTGTGACAAATCTTTAAAGCTCCTGCTCCCAAAACCAGGGTTGGGACCCCAGCCTTGCAAATAAACACAGGAGAAATCAGAAACAAAGTGAAATCGACAGCTCTAATTTCACCACACTCCACAGGCACAAAGAGCAGATTAGAGGTTTACAGAGACTGGTCACCTTGAAACACAGCCAGAATTTAAAGGCATGCTAATTCCTCCTGCCATTTGGAGTGTAACTGATGGGGATCAGGGCTCCTGAAGCAAAAGCTTCCAGAGCAGCCAATACTAAGTGCTTTAAAAATGGTCACTAAAAGGATCATTTCATCTGCCACCAAAATGCAACCACCTCTGGGGTGAAACAGGGCAGTTGTTTAAGGACATTGTACGACAGCAAAGAGAGATCCTTAAGCTACAGGTGAAAACTCAGGGAGGGAGAATGGCACCGGGGTTAACACCCACACAGATTCCATCCTTGTGTGCCCCACACCTCAGCCCCAGGAACGAATGCACTGACAGCTCCTCCATGAGCTTGTTCCACTCACCACCTCCTTCCTTCTTAGCCCAGCATCAGCACCTGCCATCATCAATTTAGATTTTAAGCCTTTTGAGGCCCGTTCCCCCAGGCTACTAGATTCACATTAGCAACCTGCCTCAGCCCCACTACCTTTCTGCATTGGATGCCATTTCTGGCCATGGGAGGGTTTTCACTGGGATGATGCCTGACCAGGAAGCGAGGAGGGGCAAGCTGCAAGTACCACATGAAAGAACTGTTTCTAGTGCAGACGCGGGCCTTATTCCGATTCCAGCTACGTCCAGACCATCTCATGCCCTCAGCTGCTCCAGATCCCAATCTCCTGCAGTATAAACTCCATCTTCCCTGGGTGGAATTGAGGAGAATCCACCTCCTCCCCCACCCCATCCCTCCAGTGCTGGTGGCTGAAGAGTTAAACCCAGCTCTTCCCTGCCACTGGGGACCCACTGTCTCTCTCTGGTGAGCACCAAGCAGGTTTTCAAAACAAACTGTTTTATTTCCTTTAATAAGCCTGTCAAGGTTACCTCCTCACTCTGAACTTTAGGGTACAGATGTGGGGACCTGCATGAAAGACCCCTTAAGCTTATTTACCAGCTTAGGTTAACAGTAAGCTGCTACCACCAATCATGTTCCAAGTGGCTCTCCCCTAAGATTTGGAATTCTGCTTTTCCCCAAATATTTCCCAAGTCCTTAACACCCCCAGACCTTTCCTGGGCAGATTTGAAACTAATTCCTCCCCACTACCCCAAGCCATTACACCCCTGTTCCTGGGTAGGCTTGAGAGTATACTCTCACCCATTAGTCCTGGTGAACACAGATCCAAAACCCTTGGATCTTAAAACAATGAAAAATCAATCAGGTTTTTAAAAGAAGAATTTTAATTAAAGAAAAAGGTGAAAGGAATACCTTTGCAAGATAATCTCACAGAGGAACAGATTCAGAACACAGAGCATTTCCCTCTGGGCAAAACTTTAAAGTTACGCAAAGAACCCAATTTTATCCTCCCTCTGTTTTGCAAAAGAAATCACAAATAGAAAATAAAAGCAATCTAATACATTCCTTCTCTAAATACTCACTACCCTACGCACACACACGCACTACAATACGCACACACACACAGACAAAAGTCTTTTTCCCCCTTCCAGATTTTAAAGTATTTTGTCCCCTTATTGGTCTTTCTGGTCAGGTATCAGCTAGGTTATGTGAGCTTCTTAACCCTTTACAGGTAAAAGAGGAATTAACTCTATGTTTATGACAAAGCCCAGTGGGGAAAGAGGCTGTAACAGGGCCTCTGTCCACCACCTGCCCCAGCTTCTTCTGCAGCACCCATGGCTTTATTGACACATGTTCTCCCACAACCAGTGCTATACTATTTACAGAACTTGCAGGCCTTACAGTCTCCTCTCCCCCCCGAGCCTACCCCCAGCCTGGAGACTAACCTTCCCCTGGCCATGCCCCTCTCTTCTGACTGCCAGCCAGCCTTTATAGCCCTTGAACCCTCAGGCCAACAGGTGCAGCCAGTTCTAGAGGCCAGGCACCAGACTTCTCCCCAGCCCCAATCTATTTCCCATGATTGAGGCTGGCTGAGCAGAGGCTAATTAGGTGCCTTTGCACCAGCACCCTGCTACAGAGGCCCAAGGGGGCATGTGATGGGGCTGGAGCGTAAGCGATCCAGGGCTGGCTCCTGATGCGAAGGATCTAATGAAGAACTAATACAACCCGGTATAGTGCCCCTGCCCGCGTTACACCCAGCACCCTGCTAAGGATTGCAGGGGCCAGTGCACGACCGTCCTGTCTCTCACACGGGCTGCGGTAGAGAGCTGAGTACTGAGACTTTAACTGCAGTGACCGGGGTGAACAAGTCAGGTGGCTGTGGGAACCAGGGATACGGAGCCCTGAACCCTGACATCCTCCTTCTGGATGGGCGCAACGAGCTGCCAGGTTTTCACTTCCCATGGGGATTGGTTACAATGATGTCAAGCCTATGATTCGATGGCGTCGACAGGTCCCCACCAGACCCCACCCCACTGAGCTAGGCACTGTACAGACAGAAGCCATGCTCCCTGCCCCAAAGAGACCACTGGCTGCTAGTAGAAAGTGGCATAGATAGGCAGCGTGGCTTAGCGGCTAGGGTTCTAACTTGGCCAAGTCACTGCCTCACTCCAGGCCTCAGTTTCTCCTCCACACTCAGGTCAATTTAGACTGCGCTCTTCAGGGTAAGGACTGTCTCTGACTAGGAGTATGTACAGCACCCTGCACAATGGGGCCTTGAGCTCAGTCAGGGCCTAAGAGCTACCATAATGTAACCAGATGCAGGTAGAGGAGAGGGTTTGGGTCTCAGAGGGTTAAACTCACAGATGGGTTAGTGGAACAGAGCAGGCGAACAAGGAGTCCTAACTCCTGAGTTCTCTTCCAAATCTAGGCAAGTCACTTCACCTTCGTATCAGTTTCTTCATGTGTAAGCAGAGTTGGTCCTGCCTCATCTTTGGGAAGTTGCTAGGCCCTGAATATACATATCCTGTAGTTCAGGTGTGTCATAGTTTATCACACCATCTATGTTGTTTCCTAATCCAGATAACCAATACAATCATTTCTTTCTTAAGAAATACCTTTCAGGCCTTTCAGCTGGGGCCTGTCTTTCAGAAAATGCTTTACCAATAACATTCTCATAAGGATAAAACACTTTTAACATAGACAAATAGAAATTAACTGGATTATCTTGTACATCAGTAATAGCTCGATATGGCAACAAGCTAAAACCATCAATGGGCATGCATTCCTTTAGCAGTGACACCATTATCTTCCTGGGTTAAATTAGGAGAGATGGATATTTTAGATAGCCAATTTAGAAGAGTGTCTTTTTACATGGGCCCATCTGCTTGCCCATGGCTCTTATCTGTTCTGGGGTTAAGGCTTTGCTCTTATGTTTAATTACTGGGGGCCCTTGTCTATCATACCTGGTGACTGTAGTTACAATAGGGGCTAAAGGAGCATAAGGTAGAGAGTCCCTTTCTCCTTATTCATAGAAGGTTAAAGGCTTTTTTCTTCCTCCTTCAGAATATTCTGGTGGTGGGTTACAGTCGAGATCTGACCCATCAGAGGTGGTAATGGTAAAAGCTGCCAGTGGGTTTGAGTCAATAGCATTAACCAGACCTCTAGACAATTCCAACTGCCCTTGCAGCTGTTCAATTCAGCCTTGACATGATTAATAGACCCTTCTTTAACCTTCGGGGCCTCCTTCAGTAGCTGCCAAATGGCTGCTTGTAACTCTTGCAGCTCCTTGGCTGCTGTTTCAGCAGCAGTCGTCTTTGCATGCAGGCTGCTATTCTAGTTAGGAGGCCTGCAGCTTTAAATTGGGAACTGCAGCTTGTGCTGTATACTTCTCAGCAGCTTGTGTTTTGCTGCTTGTTTCAAGCTGCTGCTTAGATTCAAGTTTTTTCCAAGGAGTCTGTGCCTGCAAACGATCCCATTCCCAATGGGTTCTTATTCTGTCAAGGGACAGGGAGCAGGGAAGGGGTTGGATGGGGCGGAGGTTTGGAGGGGCTGTCAGGGGCAGGTAGAACGGGGGGTTAGATGGGGCAGAGGTTCAGGGGGGCACTCAGGGGACAGGCAGCAGTTGGATAGGCATCGGAGTCCCAGGGGTTTGTCAGGGGACAGGTAGGGGGTGAGGTCCTAGGAGGGAAGTTGGCGGGGGGGTCTCAGGAGGGAGCAGTTGGGAACAAGGAGAAAGGAGGCATAGATAGGAGGTGGGGTTCTGGGAGGGGGTGACCAGGGGACAGGGAGCAGGAGGGGTTGGGGTTTCTGTGAGGGGCAGTCAGAGGGAGTGGATGGTGGCAAGGTGGGGCTACCCTCCCTCCCCATGGAGAGTCCTATTTTTTGAATATTAAAATATGGTAACTCTATCCTTCACAGTGCAGCTCTCCATTCACAGCAGGCTGCAGCATGAGGCTCCACCCCCGCTTCCTTTCAAGTTGGTAGTGGCCAAAGGAATGCTGGGAAATGTAGTTCTTTCCCTGCTCCAGGGCTGGCTCTGTAGGCAGGGAGCTAACTAAGGAACAACAGCTCCCAGGGCCCCCTGTTTGTTCTCAGCTTCCATGTTGGATCCCTGCGGCTCCTGCAAATGGGCTGCCCCAAGCACCTGCTTGCTTTGCTGGTGCCTAGAACCGCCCCTGAATTGAACATGGGTGTCCCACATCTTAGGCTAGTGGCTAAACTGCCGGGCACCCTGACTCTGGCCAGTGAGGGCAGGGAATGCAGGCCATGGGGGTCACCTAGGCTGTGAGTGTGTTGAGCCTCAAACCAGGCTGCTGGGCTCCATTTCTAGCTCTGTCATTGAGTCACCAGGTTGCTGTGGGCATCCAGCAGGGCTGGGAAAAGGCACTTGTCACCTTGCTCCCAGGGGCAGGTGGGGGAGGGCTAAGTATCCGTGTCTGAGAGGAGCATGCAGCACCTTAGGGGCCCCAGGCCTGGATCCCACAGCGCCTCCTTTGGTACAGAGGGCTGGTCTAGGTTAGAGGAGAGAACTGACTCCCAGGTGTCTGCTAACCTCTGACCCCACCATGATCCCCACCTGGTCCGCAGGCCCCTGAGCAGTGTGGAGCAGGCTGAATCCCCCGCAGTGGGGGGGAGTGGATGGCCCAAGGAGTGTGGTGCAGGGCGCCGGATCTCACGGCTGTGCCCCAGCGGCTCCAGGTTCAGCCACAGCCCGTTCTCGCTGCACAGGATCAGCTTGGGCTTGCGCCACACAGGCCTGCTCTCATCCAGTCGCCCAGCGAAGTGGAGCAACGTCAGTGCCAGCACCACCTTCATGTCTGCCATGGCGAAGTTCTGTCCAATGCAGTTCCTGTGAGAGCCAGGTGTGTCAGCCAGTGCTCTTCGCCTGGAAAACAGATGCCATGTGACAGCAGGGATGAGGGAGCAGGAACAGACACCCCAGAACCCACTGCCCACAGGGACAGATAGATGCTGGGGGGAGCCCAACCCTCTCTGGGAGAAGGGCCTGATCCTCAGCAATAACAGCTGACTCCAGCACTGACCAGAGGCCACCTCTTGTGTATCCCAGAATGCTTCACTGCAGCCAGGGCACCAACAGGGAGCCGCTCACTGGTGGGCAGCAGGGGGGCAGTGGAGAGAGATCCTTCCCAAGATGTAAGTCAAGCTGAGGCAGTGTTTGGATGATGATGTGTTAATTTATGAGCTCCTTGTTGCCTGCACAGTGTTTGTCATGGCTTTGCCACACATAATTTTGTTCTGTTGTTGATCTTAAATTGTTCTGTGGCATTACACAGTTCGTGGTGTTATCACATGCACAAACACTCTTCCTATCACTGATCCATCTGTAGAGGACCTATGTGTGGATGCCTTGCCCTGATGTTAACAGCTGCAATGGACAAGCGTTATTACAGTTCCCTGTGCTCCTACACGACGCTGCATTTTTGAAAGGCCCGATTTTATGGAGCCAGGTGTAGACACTGAGGGGTAGATAACACAAGCACAGAGACAGGCAAACCCTTAGCTTCTTGCAGAGTGGCCTCCTGTTTATGTACTAAAAATGGAGTAGGTCTCGACTGTGTGCCACTGTATACTTTCCATCTTGTGCAATTGTACAAGTCCCCAGTTTACACAATGGTATGGAACAGGGGCTTAGCCACATCAGACCCTGAATCAGGGAGAAAGTTCCCTAAATATGTAGCATTATATTAGCTATATGTCGGTAGTTGGTCAAAGGGGGCTTTTTTGCTTGCTTTATTATCATCTTGTCTGTTTGTTGTGCTGTTAATATGTGTTAATTAATGACAGTTAAGCACCGTCTTGTTCTCTGTTTGTACAGGTCCTAGCACAATGGGATCCTGGTCTGTGACTGGGACTATGAGGCAGTGTTGCAATACAAATAATCACATGCTGATCTACAGAAATACTTTTGTACCCTGGCCATCCCCACTGGCTTAAGAGATTAGTCACTAAAAATGAAAATATGTGAACTTGACATCTGCAGTTTAATTCAGTCCCCTCTTTTCCTGCACTGAGTGTTCTTTCTACTCAGTACATGCTGTCTGAACACACAGGAGAACTGTGATGGATGGTGACAAAAGTAAGTGTTGTTTCTTCTTCTCTCTCTTCTCTTTACAGATCAGGCTGCAAGTAAGACCTGTGACCCTGGCTGCCACTCAGATGGACAGCCCTGAGGCTCTGTCCAGGGCAGCCTTTATAGGCTTGCCCAGGAAACCCCTTAGAAAAGGTGGGAAGCCCTTCTGGGAAACCCCTTAGAAAAGGCGGGAAGCCCCTGCTGGGAAACCCCTTAGGAAAACTGGTTCTGACTGGAACTTGTTTAAAACTTCCAGGAGAACTGCTCAGAGTGAGTAAGGGCAGAGGGACCCAGTCCTATGAACTAATGTCTGCAGTCCTTAGTTAAGCAGAATAGAAGTCAGAAGGAATTTACCTGAATGAGGATTGAAGGGTCTGTCCCTTGGTATCCTCAAAACTTGCTCTGGCTCCAGTTGGCATTTTGTTGTGTCAGAAACAGCCTGAGCCCAGAGAGAGAGCTGCAGTACGTGGCTTTGTGAGGAGAAAGGAGAGTAGGTCACAGCAGTAATAAATCTCTGAGGGCTTGTTTTGTGGTGAGAGTGGCAGGCACTTGACAATGTCTACTGACGTGATCATGAAATGCCATATTTCATCTGAGACGCTCTTAAATTAAATCCCAAATCTAACCTCACTGGGGCAAGATGTTGATTGATGTTACAGATACAGATTGGCTGCTGCTCGTCACAGAAGGGCTAATAACTATTTTGTGGTGCCCAGATGGACTTTTTAGAGTGTTGTTTACAATGAGGGTTCTCAATCTTTTTCTTTTGAAGCCCCCCGCCCCCAACATGCTATAGAAACTCCATGACCCAGCAAGGGAGGGCCCTCCAGCATTCAGATGTGTGTGTGTGGGGGGCCTCTGGGCTTCAGCCACAGGCAGGATTCTGCCCTATGGGGCTGGGAATGGGGGGTTCGGGAGCTCCATGGGATGTGGGGGGCTCAAGACTTGCCCCGCAAAGCAGGGCGATTGGGGTCCAGTGGCCCATGGGCCCGCAGTTGAGAACGGCTAATTTACAACACAGCGCTAGAATAATGAGAGTGTTGGTGTCACTAGGCATAAATCTAGGTAGCTCGGGAGGGTGGAAGATCACGAGTGCCGATGAAGCCCTCCTGCTCAGGCCTCAATGAACCATTGTTCCTCCATGTTAAACACTTTGTGTAACCTAGTGTAACCTAAGGTACTAATAGCTGCAAAAATGTAGTGTTCGCAGTTAGTTTTTGGTGTAATAGTAAGTTTTCTGCTGTAATATCATGAAGCTAGGCTAAAGAACGCTCAAGCAACCCGTCATTCAATGGCACTCATACATGTATCCAGCTCTTTCTAAAACAATGACGTTTTTGTTCCACAACTCCTATTGAGGTTGTTCTGGAACTTACCCCCCTGATGGTTAGAAACCTTCTTCTAATTTCCAACCTGAATTTATTCATGGCCAGTTTATTCCATTTGTTCTTGTACCAAGATTGTCCTTTAGCTTAAGTTGCTCTTCACTCTCCTTGGTGTTTATCCCCTAATGTATTTACAGAGAGCAATCATATCCCCTCTCAGCCTTCTTTTTGTGAGACTAAACAAGCCAAACTCTTCCAGTCTCCTCTCATAAGACAGGCCTCCATTCCCCTGCTCAGCCTAGTAGCTGTTCTTTGTATCTGTTCCAGTTTAAACTAATCTTATTTAAACATGGCTCACCAGAATGTACACAGTATTCCAAATGAGTTTACCAGATTTTCAGATAAAACCAATATTGGAAAGTGTGGCAAACAGAGAAGGGACTAAAAAAATTCAAAATGATGTAAAGAGAATGAGAAATTCTGCACTGGAGCAATGTAGCCACCTATTGGACTGCTTACATGTATGGGCCCAGATATTGAAATGTATTTAGGTTCTAACAGCTACTGATTTGAGTGCGAGTTAGGAGCCTAAATACCTTTTGAGGATCTTGTCCATGTAATTACAGCACATACCTGGTCAGCCGCAGATTGTGTGGTATGCTACAGTCACATCGATGTCATAATAGTGCTTGCATAATCTAACTGGCTGTCCTGGCCATGACAGACTGAGAGGCCAGCTGCCTAGCAGCACTGGAGCTTTTTGGAGAAAGAACTGGAGGAAGTGTTGAGGAAAGATCAAACATGAATAAATTTGTGAGTGAGCAGGAGGTAACCGACAGAGGTAAGGGTCAGCATGTGTTTTCTATACCATTCTATATTGACACACACATTCAGAAAGCATAGGCATACAGATAGATTAGCAGGGGTCACATTCTAGCAACACTAGAGCGCCTAATCCCACACTATCCCTACTGCAACTAGATGGGCAGTGTAGGTTACAGTTAGGATTCAGTTTGCATCTGGTGTTTAGAACTGAAGGAGGCAATTTGCATAAAGGATAGACAATCCCTAACCTCAAGCAGTCTTTCCTGGGAAGGGAAATCTTGTTAGTTCCTCCTTCATGCTTTGAAATGCTGTTACAATGAAGACAGATACATATGGCATTTCAGATTTCTTTTTAAATATTAAGCTCCTGAGAATTTCTGCCCACAGCTAAGAGATATATGGGAGATAAATCCTGATTTTTTAATACATCAGCTATTTCATAGTTTCATAGAGTTTGAGGCAGAAGGGACCATTAGATCATCTAGTCTGACTTCCTGTATTCACAAACCCTTAAATTTGACCTAGCAACCCTACACTGAACCAGAAACTTGTCTGGACTAAAACATTCAGTCTTTAGGAGACTAACGTTGTGTGCCATAGGCAGACACACAGGAGAGACTGAGGTTCCACAGTGCTGAGGCCCTTGCAATGGTAGAGAATTGATCAGGTCAGATATACCCAGATGATCCTAGCAGGTGATCAGTGCCCCATCTCCCACCACAAGGCCCCTGCAATCTGAGTAGGGGAATTCCTTCCCACTCACCACTCTGGAGATCAGTTGGACTCGAACATGTGAGCAGGAACCTAAGGAAACAGATTTCTGACCCATCTTGGAGCACTGGTCCACCTACCAGGTGTCTCATCCTGCAATGGTCACTCCTGATGCTTCAGGTGAGGTGGAGAGAACTACCCCACCCACTCACAGCATACACCTAGCCAATTGTGCATGGGGAAAAATTCCTTTTGACCTCTACAGGCAATTGGAGAACTCCATTCCATGAGTTTTCTCTGCAAGTATTTAAACTACAGTAAAATAAGATTAAAGGCTTTCTTCAAAACAGGGGCCTAAAGTTAGGCTTCTAAATTCATAGCGAGGTCTAAAAAGTGGCCTGATTTTCAGAGATACTGAGCCCCCAAAAGTTCACCATAGCCAATTAGGAGACATCTGGGTGCTCAGGATTTTTGAAAAGAGGCCTGACTAAGCAAAACTCTTAAGCATGTGCTTAACTTTAGGTCTCTTTGTGCTTAGAGCTAAGCATGTGACTGGATCTGAATCAGGCATAGGTGCCTTAATATGGATTTAGGAGCTTAAGTTTAAGCACCCAGTTTGAAAATTTGGGCCATAAATTATTATTCTGTATGCTATCAAACCTCATCAATTGATAGTAAAGAGGAAAGGAAGATTATTTTACATGGGGTCTTCTTGAAAGAGCAAATTTTCTTCATTATGATTCACCCCCCGGGTCCTTAGCAAACAACCTGGTCATCAGGAGGAAGGAAGAGATTTACATGATTCCAGGTCTACTTCTCCTCACAGTGTTGGACACGTGCAGAATCTTTACTAGATAGTGAATTAAAGAGGCCAGCACCAATTTCTACTATCAGTGGTAACCAGCTGAATCCTTTATTTAATTTCATGTTTATAATGAGGTTGTTTCCCTCTTGGCACATATGGATGACCAAGATAAGACAAAATTGCCCTCAGGATTGCCTGTATAGCTGAGACCAAGCTGGCTATCGTTTACCGTTCTGCTAGAAAACTGCAACAGATGAGGTAGGCAGTTTCATGAATTAAATCTGCTTCCATGTGTCCACACCAAATCTCCTGACTTCATGGGGAATGCAGGGGGAATTCAGTATAGAACTGCCTGGTGCACCATAGGCATAATCAATATTACCCTCTGTCCTCAGGCATGAATCATCATGCAAAATGCTGTTATTGCAGATCAGGATGATATAATGCTCTATAAAGAGAGCATTGTCCTTTACACACAGTGGAGTACATGGGTTGCATATAGAGAAGTACACTAGGACCTGCAGTAATCTCTTTTAATAATACTTTGCCCTCTTTAGCATCTTCATCCAAAATCTCAAAGCACTTACCTAATACTAATGAATTCAGACTCACAGCACCCTGTAGAATGGTAGGCATGATCCCATTACAGATGATTTGCGTCACAGGAATTAAGTTACTTGCTCAACACCACTTAGCAAGTTAGTAAAAGAATAGATCAGAGGGTAGCTGTGTTAGTCCGAATCTGTAAAAGCAGCAGAGAATCCTGTGGCACCTTATAGACTAACAGACGTTTTGGAGCATGAGCTTTCGTGGTGAATACCACTTCGTCAGATGATGTAGTGGAAATAATGTGACTAAAACCAAGTGAACTGACTCCCTGCTCTTATTCCTAGCCAACACTCTTTCTTATGATGACATATTATGAGAATCTCTCCTGATGAAGAGGAATTTTGGACAATGGAGTATGTCTGGAAAGGCAGGTGTTTTGTTTCACTGATCAGCTCTCCTCCCGAAGTGCAGTGAAGCAACAAGCATTAGCTTCAGGCTCTTGCGGCAACTTTTTATACAGTGAATTTCATTGCATATGTTCCTCTTGCTCATGCCACCATGGAAATAGGTAACACATGAATACAAGCCAAGTTTTTGATTAAAAAAAAAAAAGGATTGCCTCAGGTTAGGCTGTTGAGTTCATATCTAGGTCCCCAAATAAATGGCTTGACTTGTACTAGCACTGAGTGCTAAGGAATTTCCAATCGGTTCTTAAAAACACGATTGAGCAAAGTCCACTGGGAATGTGAAGCAGTTTTGCTATATAGAAAGAGTAGCAAGCTCCAGCAAACAGGCTGCTTTCAATTATCTCTGCACTATACCCATTACTGGAGCATGACTTCAGTCTAAGTCTAACTTTACTATCCTATTTCAATGATCCTTAGATAGTGTTCCAGCTGTGTGGGTATTGTATTTCCACTAACCCCACCTCCCAAGCACCTGGGAGATCCAACGACTTAATTAGCTGTATTGTAAAGTTTGAGCTGAGATTTTGGGGGGAAAAAACCCAGAGCTGGCATTGCTGGGCAAAGTAATGTAAAACCTGGTGTCGCTCATTTCTCTCTCTCTTCCTCTCTCTCTTTGCAGGAGGAATCATTTTTGTTTGCCTCTAAATGTCATAGGGTTGAGAAGCTTTGACCCAGCAGTTAAAATTATTGGCCCACCCCGACCTTTTCACCAGTAGCTGCATTTTTCTCCCTTTTCCTGTCTCCGCTAGAACTTTTAATCCTAAATTCTCTGAGGTAGTGAAGGACTCCATCTTTCCTCTCTGTTTCCATGATTTCTAAAACATGCATTTATAGAACAAAATGGCCTCTTCCATGTGGTGCTGGGACTTCTGGGGGTGATGCTTCATTTCGATGTCTACAGGGCGATGGGGGAGCTCTTAGAGGGGTCACACGGCCCTCTTCTGTATGGGTCATCTCACCCTGGAGCTCCCTTCCCCCCCCGATTGGTCAAATCTATTCTTGGGAAGGTCTTCTGTGACTGAAAGCTATCCTGATTGGCAGATGGCTATGGAGGCGTTCTTGGAGGGGTCATATGACCTTCTTCCGGCCTGATCACTCCACCCCGGAACACACCCAGATTGGTCAAATCTCCTCTCGGGGTGGTTCTATGGGGTGTGTGTGTGTGTGTGAAACCCATCCTGATAAGTAGAGGGTGGTCAGAGGAGTTCTTAGAGGGGTCACATGACACCCTTTACTTCTGGTCATGTGTCCATCTTGACCCTGAAAATAGTATCCCTGGGTCAGAGATGTCAGGTTGGAACTGGCCA
>NW_027425134.1:0-13505 GCF_003597395.2 Chelonoidis abingdonii
CCCAAACTTTGGACGCAAAAGTCCAGATTTGGGACAGGACCAGACTGGTGGACCCTAAAGTCCAGGTCTGGGACTGGACGGCTAGATTACCACAGTAGCATGTATAGCATGAAGGCAGGACCATGGCTGATGAAGTCTGAATTCCACAATCTGGGCTAAGATTCTAATTCTTAGCACTATTTTATGACCTCCATATTGTTGATAATTATTACCAGGGGGAAAAGAACTGCTTACTAAAAATAAATTTTAGTGTCCTAGACATATACTAGTAATATATATGCTAAGGGGCTGTCCGTGAATTATATAACATATAGTTTGGTGATTTTTCAAGACTTATTCATCCCTTGTAATACTTTGTAACACTGAAACAAACATGCAAAATTGAGGACCCACCTATTCCCTAATGCATTACGTGATTTATGGACAGTCCCTAAAATAGAAGTAAATCATTTTGTAAGATAAAAGAAACAATACATTTTCATACATCCAAAGAAATAATACATATTAAATAAAGTATCACATACACTTTTACTGCAACAGGATCAATATTCCAATTAACATTCACTTACTGTAAGTATTCTATACATATAATAGAAATATTAGCCCTCCAAACAGTTTAGAACCGGTCTTATCTATTCTTTTCTCCGGACAAGACCAATCTCCCGTGTCTCACTGGGTGTGTATGTCTGGCAGCAGCTGATAAAATTACTTTTTACAAATAAGCTCCATGAAACAACAGTAATGGTGTCAGCCTTTTCTATAGTCTCACTATGGACAAAGCAGTGATGAGCCAAAATTCCACAATGAGACTAATAAAAACACACTTGAACTGGTACAAGAGATTCTGTTCCTGTACTAGTGACCTTGAAAAATATCTTACTGGAGCTTTCAAATTGTAAATTGAGAGAGAGAGAGAGAGAGAGAGAATTAAAACTAACAACATATTCCCTGTAAAGATATATTCTGGATAACAGTGATGGCAATATTCTTCAATCAGTGCCACAGCTACTGATAAGAAACCATAATACTCTGCAACAGGAAAGCATCTAGCTACCTTTTGATCTTAGTTTTAGCCTTACAAATGTTTAATTTCTGTTTCATGTCATCAACCTATTGCAGAGCCTGGTCCAGTGTGGTACTGAATTCTCTCAACTTCACAGGATCAGGCCCTCAAAGATCAGAGTCTTAGGCAGCAGCCAAGCTGACATACCTTTAGAAACCAAGGCAGAAAGAAATGCTCTCTTCCAAACGATCTTGCTTGCACTCCACTGCTATGAAGAGAAGGAGGGAGCGTTTGATTACTAATTAGGATAAAGTTCAAGAATTTCAGCCGGAGAAAAACCACAAAATGATTACAAAGTGCAAAAACTGGTCTATTTCTTTAATGGCCAGGCCAGGTCTGCTGAACTGGAAAGCTTAGGAAAGCTATCAGAACAACATAATACAGAGCCATTAGTAATCTGTGTCAGGTAAACTAAATTCCATGTCTCAGAAACATGCCCATTCTTAATAACCAAACTTGTTTCCATTTTAGAGAATTTTTTGTTTGTTTGTTTTTATTCTGATGTGCTGAGTACAATGTGCATGATTACTAAGATACATGGAAAACAAGCACAGTTCATGTTATTTACAGAGTCTTTGAAATGAGGGATTCTTTGTAAGCTACCATCACAAATGCAGAAAACAAGCCAGGGTTATACCTTGGTTGGGGTTTTCAAAAGCACCTGTGACTTAGGAGTACAAATGTCATAGTCCTAAATCACTAACTCATCTAGGTGATTTTGAGAATCCTACCCCTTCTCTTTGAGAAGGCAGAGCTCCCAAGCTATGGGCAAGATCTTACCCCATGTTTCATATACAATACACTAGTGGGGAGCTGAAGGGCAGGAAGCAACCCATGCAGCATAAGGGCAAGATGGGCCACTAAATACACTCTTGAATACAAGGAGGTGAGCCCAGCTAATGCACCCGCTAGTTCTCCAAGCTGTCAAGGAGGCATAGTCATTGGGAATATAGCTAGACCCCAGTTTACATGCTTTGGTTAGCAGCAGGGGTGCATGTATGTGTGTGTCATTTTAAGAACCTCCACACACACAGGAGCTGGAGACCTTCCTTCATATTCTTGCCAACCACTGCAAAATAGATATGGACAGTGCTTAATTTGCCCAGCACCTCTAGACTTGGCAGTTCATAGCCCCGGCACCTCTGGGCTTCCGCCCAGCAGCCACTACTCCCTGGCAGCCCAGTTCTGAAAGCAGTGCTGCCTTCAGAGGTGGGTGCCCAGCCAGCAGCGCTGCTCCTGTCCACCCATGTGAGCCCCTGCATCCTCTTTCATTACAATTAAGCACTGGGCAAAGATTGACGCCACGTTACAGAATGGAAGGACAAAGTAATGTATGCTAAAGGAGGTAAGAGCTAAAGTGTGGCCAAAAGAGGGACTCTTCATTCACACAGATGGATGTCGAAAGTGGAATGGGGGCTGATTGTGAGGGAAATGCACCAGTTACACTGGAGTGGGCAGGGGCACGGAGTAGAAGGAAATCTCCTTCCTGGTATAGGAGAGTGAATGGAGGAGGGGAATTGGATGACGATCATGGTGGAAGTAAGGGGCATAAGGTAACAGGAACGATTGTGTAAACCGGGAGAGCTGCGTGACCCATGTGTGCCATGACGAGCAGAGGCACCACCACTAGCGGAGAGTTAAAATAGGGTTTGGTTTTTAAATGCTTCACTTTAACTAACATTAATTAAATAATTTGCTTGTAAACTCTTACCAAAGGATACATTTTTCACTAAAGTAAACGCGCCGATACCATCTTGTGGGTGATGAAAGATATGCACGTAAAACATAAGCTTCATAGTAGCTCTTTCCTTTATTAATTTCGATTGTTTGGGCTCATCATTATAAAATTATGGCAAAACACGTTGGAAGGTGGTAGATGAAAGGGAATAGCCAGCATGGATTTGTAAAGAACAAATCGTGTCCAAACCAATCTGATAAGCTTTCTTTGATGGATAACGATCCTTGTGGATAAGGGAGAGCGGTGGAATTGTGTATACCTAGCTTTAGTAAGGCATTTGAATATGCTCTCACATGATATTGCTAATCGATGAAGAGGCAATACAATTAGATGGGGCTACTATAAGGTGGTGCATAACTGGCTGGATAACCGTACTCAGAAGAGGATTATTTAATAGCTCCCCAATCCTGCTGGAAAGGGTATAACAAGTGGGGTTCCTGCAGGGGTCGGTTTTGGGACCAGCTCTGTTCAATATCTTCATCAATCGGACTTCGATGTGGCATAGAAGTACGCTTCTAAGTTTGCGACGATACCAAACTGGAGGGAATGTGCAACGCTTTGGAGGAAGGGTCATAATTCCAAATGATCTGGACAAATTGGAGAAATGGTACTGAAGTAAACCGGATGAAGTCAATAAGACAATGCAAAGTGCTCTACTTAGGAAAGAACAATCAGTTTCACACAACAGAAGGAAGAGACTGTCTACGAAGAAGTATGGCAGAAAGAACACAAGACGCACAAGCATATGAGTCACGTAGTTACTGTTGCAAAAGAAAGCAAAAGTGATTCTGGGGATGCAATTAGTAGGTGTGTTGTAAACAGACATGAGAGTCATTCTTCCCGCTCTCCTGCAGCTGGATACGTGCCACCAACGGAGTATTGTGTCCATTCTGGGCACAGCGCATTTCAAAGGTTGTGAGAAATTGGAGAGGTGCAGAGAAGAGCAACAAGAATGATTAAGTTCTTGAGAACAGCCTATGAAGAAGGCTGAAAGAATGGGTTGTTTATTTGGAAAGAAAGACTGAGAGGGGACATATAGCAGTTTTTAGGTATCTAAAAAGGGTGCATTCAAAGGAAGAGGGCAAAACTTGTTCACCGCAGCCTTAATGATAGACACAAGAAGCAATGGGCTTAAACTGCAGCAAGAGGAGATTTAGTTGGACATCAGGAAATAAGTTCCTAACTGTCAGAGTAGTTGAAGCACTGGAATAAATTGCCTAGGGAGGTTGTGGAATCTCCATCTCTGGAGATATTTAAGAGTAGGTTAGATAAATGTCTATCAGGGATGGTCTAGAGAGTATTTGGTCCTGGCATGAGGGCAGGGGACTGGACTCGATGGCCTCTCGAGGTCCCTTCCAGTCCTAGAGTCTATGAATCTATTAAATAGATTTATCATCATTTCTCTCCTGTACCCCTCTTGCTGCTGGCATCTGCATGGAAATGCAGTGCACTGGGGAGCTTTTGGCTCTTTAACAGGGAGAAACAAAGAACATGCTCAGCTTTTAAAGGAGCAGCAGGCTGACAAATTGCAACCATTCCCCTTTTGAAGGGTGAATGCTCTACAAGTTCAATCTGTGCAAATCTCTGAAGAGTAAAATACTAGCCATGGAGTCAGATCACCTTTGACTGGCTGAAAAAAAATATGGGGGAAACAGGGTAAGGGTTCCCCTCAATGAACCAGGATTTCTGGCACCATCTTATTTGGGGGGAGAATTTCAGGGGAGTATTTATTTTGTAGGCTGCGCCCCTGCCTAGCTCCTAATGAGATCTCCAGGATCTATTAGAGGACCCCCAACAGCCTACCCTTCTTCTGCATGGAGTTAGGAACCATTCCATAGGGCTGCATCATCACTTGAACATATAAAACAAGAATGGAAACAAAATCTAGCATACGCACTGTAGAAAAAACTCATGGGCTGCTCCCCTAGGGATGGAATGAAGGTGCTAAGAGGCCCCTCTCTGATCTCTGTTTGCATGCTTTCTGGACCTCCTGGCTCCATTATGCACCTCTGGCTAAGGTGTCATGCTGCAATTCTCTCTGTGTCGTTTGTTTGGATTTTATTTATTAATGTTTCTAATGTTGGCATTGCCCAGCCCCCATTTTAGTCCCTTTTTTATGTAAATGTAGCTCTAGCTGCAAATGAAAGCCACATGACTAACCATCTCCCGCACCACCCAGAGAACTTCCTCCAAACTCATTCCTTGAAAGGAGAAGCTGCTAAACAAAACAGCCCCAAATTGGGCTGGAAATCTCATCAGAACACACTGTCTCATGCATTTTCCAACTTTCCCTGAATCTGGAAACGCTGCCAGGCAAGGCTTTCTTGTGGTGCTCTAATGATGGTCAAGGCCAGGAAGCGGAGAGAAAAATTACAAAGCCAGGACATTTTATTAAAGTGAAAACAAACAAACAAACAATATGAACAAAAACTTTTCTGAACCACAAAAAAATCTTCCACTTGATTAGAATTTTAGGGTTCGATCTTACCTTATCCAAAAAAGGTTTGTGATATTTTATATCCATTTTTATTGGTATGGGAAGGCCCATTAAACTAAGCAGGAAGGCCCAGATTTTCCAAAAGTGGCCATTAAATTGGGTTGTATCCATCATTGGTTGCCCAGTTTGAAATATATGATTTTCATAAGTGCTGAAGCCCCATAGCTGCCATTGAATACATTTAGAGTTGTACATATTCAGAAGCTCTGAAAAATGAGGCCAAAGGTATCTCAGAGTCAGACACTCATAATAAGTGGCCATTGCTGAAGATCAGAGGCATAATTTGTTATAGGGGGACAGGAGCAGTTGCCCTCCACACCACATACCCCAACTTTTCTTAGGTCTATATGCTCCATCGTATCATCCGCTTTCCCCCACCCCCACCCCAAGACTTTGATATAATCTAATCACATATAATGTCCTATAAACTGACAATTTTGCCCTCTCCCTGAGAATTTTTCTGAAATGATGACCTTGTTGAGGATTTCAGCCTAAACATACCCTAGTAGATATGTACTTTTCCGCAGTGCATACTGTAGCTGTGCACTGTACCTTGCAGAAAAATAGTTTCAGTGTAGGCTGTATGACAACACGAGAGCTTTATACAATAGTACAAGCTTTGTTATGACTCAGGCAATGTGAACCTCTTCAGTCAGGAGGTGAGGATTCTACTGTACTTCCAGGAAAGAGGGGGTAAAAGTGAGTTCATTCCAGACGCTCGGCATACAAAACAAACACACATGCACGCACCTGCTGGTAACGTGAGCCTGTCATCACCCTGCCTACTATGTGGGTGCCCTCATGCTGGCTTGCCAGCCATGACCTTCAAAAACGGCAAGCAACATTAAAAAACAAGATGAAACTGGGAGGAGAGAAAAGAGGCGAGCCTCCCAGACTCACATGACACAACACTACAGGCATGATCAAAGTGCAGGACTGCGGAACCCTGACTGCTTGTTTAGTCACAGAAGCTTGTCCTTTGAGGCTTTGTTTATTCTGTGAACTAGCGTATGTGATTGGTTTGGGGTTTTTTTGATAAAATATGTTTTACTCATCTTTTTAGTAACTTCTTTGGTAGGCACTACAGTATCTGAAAGAGAATCATGCCACCAATGCACCATGTAATGCTTACACTATCAAATAGGAACTAATAAACCAGGAAGTAACCCTCCTTTGTTACATAAACCATTGGAATCTGAAAAAGTTACTCACAAGAAAATAAAGATATCTGCTGCCTTGCAAATATCAAAAAAAGCCTGGTACCTACAAGTTTAAATTCAATATGTAGCTCGTGGTAAAGTTTTGTGGCATGTGCATGTCTGGAATCGATTATTTTCATTGAAACCAGAAAAGCCACTGTATAAGTCAATCATTAACTAAGATACTGTGTTCCCACACTGGGTACTGTACATGCAACAAAATACATGCTGGACAAGGACACTTATATAAAACATGTTTTTGCTTCAAGTGTCTTGTAGCCGTGTTGAGTCTTTGGGAAGAAGAGACCATCAGAGAGTGATGCTTTTCACTGACTTGCCAAATTTAATCGATTTACGACAGATATTCAAGACTGTCCGGCCAGTTTAACAGGTGTACCCAGCTTAGCTTAACAAAGATAGAACAAGACGGCCTTTCGACCAATTTGCTTCATGGCGTATTCCAGTAGCACCTACAAGATGTCAGCCAAGGGGTTGACCAGTATCTCTTCCTCTAAGCTTTAGCACAGAACAGAACATCGAGATGCCTCTGCCTGGAACAAACACCGTCAACAGATGAAACACATGTAACTAATAGGTTAACAAAGGAGGTTGCACTGGAGATCCTTTTCCTCCACTCTCTCTTCCTTTTACTCTCCCTTTATCTTACTGGACACCTGAAGCCGCAGTAGTCAGGAAGAAGTGATTCCTACAACCCCGCCTTCACCCAAAACCTTTCTTAACATGGACGCCCCAACGTTTCGCGACAGACCTATTTCCCAGGTGGCGGTCTGCGTTTCTGGCTATAAAGGGCTTCCCAGATCATCTCCTAGTCCGAGGGACACTAATGTGTGAGGATCAGCAGCCGAAGAGTGCCGAGTGGAGTACCGACTGGGTATTCGAGGAGCGCAAGAGCATATCCACGGCTGGCGCATGCCCTTATAAGGTACTGGCAAAGGACGCGAAGGTTAGAACACATCCTACTGCCTGCCCCATGGGAGAAAGCGTTTTCCTGCACTAACCCATAGAAGTTGGACTTTCCGTTAGACAAATCGTCCCCAGTTCTCTCGTCAGCTATTGCGGTAGGGATGAGAATTGTGAGCAACAGCAGATATGACCACTTTCTTACGCGTAGACTACCTACAGAAGGGCCCCGCTCCTCATCTTCAGGTATCAACATTGGCTGTTAAGGGGAATGTGTCTGGCATCTAATTTCAATTAGTCCTTGTGTCTGCACCAGGAGTTTTAGCCCTTTTATCTATATTACACTCCTGTTCATGGCTTGCGTTTGTTTGGCGTTCAAGAAATCTGGCTTTTGTGTGTCCAGTTTTTTGATTGGTCAGATGTTACTATGTCAACTTCGGCCGGCTTGAGCAACTGGAGCTGTGAAGGATAGGAAACCCAAGGACAAAAGATGGAAAGGGTCACACGATCTTAAGTAATCTTGCCTGGCGTAACTAGGTATGCCCTGCACATACAACCTAAAGGGGCTGACCCGTACGTGTGACAGTTCCTACATTAGGATCGGAGTTGTGGGATTTCTTCGGACTTACCACACAACCCTACCATGCAATATCACCTCATGGATGACCTGCGCCAGAACATCAGGCTATAGGATTGCCTGGAAATCACCTGGTGTGGTCCTGGGAGGTTCCCTACCATGGTTTCCCTTTTTCTGCAACAGATGCAGGAGTGAACTGTTCCCATACAGCACTGTGCAGTCATCCTGACCTGTAACATTAAGACTATTAGTTTGGTCGCTATTATCTTGTTGGGGTCTGGGTTAATGCCCATTTGTTTGGTAAACCACTGAGCTGTTTTATATCATGTTTATATCGATTCTGCTCTGTTAATTAAATCCGTTTCTTTAGTGCACCTTGTAAATATCTTAAGTATTCTTTGTTTCTCTGTTGACTATAATGGACCCTAAATTTTGGGAAATCGAACTTGTTTCGGAAAGGAGGGTCACTTAATATTTCCCTTCCCCACCCCCCACCTTCCCGTTTAGTCTTTTTCTTCTGGTACTGCTTAGTGTACATGTAACAGGAAAAAATTAACAGATAAATTGTGTCCATGATTAAAAAGTCACCATGATCATTAAAGAGTCAACACTGTCAGGACCAAGTCCCCCCATACTGGCGTAGTTTTCAAATCATGTGTCACCACAATGCGAAGTTGCACATCTATACATGTGCGGTAGGACTAGGCACATCTATCATTTAATATATATACAATATGTAAATCACCATTGCCCATAGGGTGGACAGCACTGTGAGGTGACCGTCATGCATACGCTGGTGATAATTACTAGTAAGTTCTCATATTCTAAGCACACACAATACCATAGGGAAGTTCGGGATTATCCGCCATTTTACAGATAAGAGTGAAGAGCAAGACAAAATAACTCGGTGCTCAGGGTCTTTAAGTGTTTACCCACACACGCACTGGAAGTCGAGTGGCGTCAGAAGAGGGAGGCCAACACGGAATATACTTATCCATTTGACCTGAGTACGCTCGCGCTTCAAAGTTAGCGATACTTCAGAGCATATCGCCTTCCGTTTTCTCTCTCAACTGGTGGCACCCCACTGGGCATCTTGCATCGAGGATGGAGCTGACATTCAGAAATAGACAAATAGGGACTCGAAAGGCAGGTCTTTGACAAGATAAGTGCGAATTAATATACAGAGAAGACTCATCCGGCCGCCACCACCCGCCCCCACCCCCCCATCCCGCACCCACCCCCCCCCCCCACCCTCAACACCCCTGATTGAAATAGTTGCGCCACTTGGGTTGCTTGCTGCATCTTAAATAGATTGACAGGAACCCCTATCCGCTATCTAAACTAATGCTAATTAGTCCTTGGAGGATTAGGATAATTTTTAAGTGCAGTAAGTGTCGAATAGCTCCACCACAACACACGCAACACACACACACCACCGCAAAAATTATTTCATCAAATAGTTAAAATAAGCTAGCAAAGTGAGAAAGCGTGCTGCTTGAGAACTGATTAGTTTGGATTTAGAGAGATTTACTATCTGTTTTTACTTGAACCCAGTTGATGTGTGAACCATTGTGTCTTTAATAGCTACTATAAAGCTTATCCAGACGATTCCTCTACATCTACATCATCTACATAATTATTCTTCTGAGCTCCTCACGGTATAATTCCCACAAACTTGACAATTTACATAAGGAGATGAAACAAGAACAATTGATTTGAAATAAACTTTTTCTGCTAGGCCCAGTCCACAAATTTTCAATGCTATCGACTGAGAAGCAGAAACTCTAAATCTGCAAGCGTAAAATACATATGGCCTGCCTTCCTGATGACAGAGTCAAAAATCATCTCTTCACTTCAGCAAGAATACACAATTCCCTTCAGAAAACCTCCGTTCAATGCCAATTTGTTTCATTCTAGAGGCGTTGTGGACGCTCTTGTTCTAGCACTATTCACCATTTTGTGTCTTTATAGGTTCATCACAGCAACCCAAGCAGAGGGATAAGATTGCAAGGGCGTTCACGTGGCATATTTACCAGATTAAAGTGCTATTGACAAAAGAGAGATAGACCCTTAATTTGGGTGGAAATCTGAACTTGTCTTCGGAAGGAGGGTCCTTAAATTATTCCTTTAGTTTTTCTTCTGGTACTGCTTGTAATGGTAATAATATATAATGTGTCCATGAAATCCACATTCAAATCAACCACCGAAGTTACTGAAATTCTAAAAAATCAAGAAATAATGAATAGGGAGAAATAGGCACCTAAGGAATATGGACCACCAAAGTTCCTCCTAAATTAGCCTCCTCCTTCCCACCCCCACCCCACCCCACCCTGCCAGCTGTTTTGTGGCGTTAAGCAGCCTTTGAGCATGCTTACTGGGTCCGGTCCCACAGATGAGCTAGGCATTCTGCTGCTTACTTCACCA
Organism: Chelonoidis abingdonii; assembly: GCF_003597395.2. Classification (NCBI taxonomy): domain Eukaryota; kingdom Metazoa; phylum Chordata; order Testudines; family Testudinidae; genus Chelonoidis; species Chelonoidis abingdonii. The sequence goes on from NW_027425134.1 coordinate 10,420, forward strand.
CCTTTGTGGATGACACTGAGGCTTGGGTGGGAGATAGGTGTCTAAATCTAGGGTTTAGGCACCTAAATACCCTTGTGGATCCAGACTAGAGAGAATGTTGGTGTGGTTTTAAGGAAGCCAGTTAATGCTCCATTCCAAAAGGCAGCATGAGACACGTGTGTGTGCCCACATAGCATAAGCAGGTGAAAACCATAAAAGCTTTCCCCAAGATCTCAGTCTCAGGTAGCGCCTCTGGTCATCTGAATACATAAATACCACATTGGTTGAGCACTGTGTAAAGTGTGTGCCAAGATTCAGCCAGTTTCTTGTGCACACATTCGCATAGATGACTTTTTTGAAAATCATTCCTGAAAAGTGTGATTCTACTTTGAAAAATAACTCCAGATGATATTGTGGCATACCATGACTATTTCATTCCCTTCAGGTCAATTCTGCTTAGTTCATGAATTAAAATGCAGTTTTTTCTAACTGCTAACAGTGTGTATTCATCCTGTGAGAAACTTTGTGCTTTCCTTCTGCTTTATGGTGTCTCAGTTGACACCTGTGAAATGAGATGTTTGTTTGGCTATACAAGGACTACTGGGGTGACTAAGAGCCATGCAAAAACTAAAATTCTAGTATGGTGGCCTAGCTGAAGTGCAGATTTAAAACAGAAGTGTGCAGAATCAGGAGAAAGAAGCAGGAAAAGGAGTTGTTCCTCACAACTCCATTAGCAGGAAGACCATGGGAAAGAATCACAATGGAACATGGCAAACAGGACACACCTATATATTAGTTAATATTTTTAGATGTATTGAAATAGTACTCAGCCCTAATGGAATCCCACTCTACAAGATGCCTCTCTGCAGATGCTGAATGCTGGTGCTTTGGGTCTGCACATCTTGCAGCAGCCTACAAAAACAAACCTTAAGTCTGGGATTTTGAGAGGGGGCCTAAAGGACCCAGCACCCATTGAATTTCAATAGTATTTGAGCTCTAACTCCATTAGACTCCCTTGAAAATTCTAGCCTAACCTACTAAAAGAGGCATTCAAGGGAGATGGTTGTCACCATTACTGTATATTTAAAAATTGCTCAGACATAGTGTTGGTGGGAGCGGGACAGAGAGAATTCCTACAAAACAGAGACCTGTCACATCACACTTGACCCATTTGGCCCAACTCTTTATTGATTCTGTGATAAGGACCTCAGTGCATTCAAGGGACGTATGTAATAAAATGGTTTATTGCATCATTGCTTCACAATATGCCTGTTTGGTTTGCAACCTAAACAGAACAAAAAAGTTATGGGGCAATTATATATACTATTTAAACATTAGCTGTGGTAAAACTGACAACCGACAGCAACATTATATCTAGCAACAAAGACATGGTAACCATTAATGTACAAATATAGATTATTTTCCCTGTAACAGTAAAGGACTGAAGAAGAAATTTATTTCCAGGACAAACATTAAAGTAAAAGTGAGCACATATCATGCTTCTTGCTTTTAGTTTTAGAGAATATCAGAAATGTAAAGGGAATTTACTTGGAATTGGGCCTCACCACACTAAAAGCAGCACTACTATTGCAGGCTACTTTTTTATATCTTATCACATATAGTTCTAAATGGATAATGGGCCTGGTCCTGCACAGGGCCGCCCAGAGAATTCAGGGGGCCTGAGGCAAAGAAATTTTGGGAGCCCCGTCTATAAAAAAATTGCAATATTATATTCTCCTGGGGGCCCTTGCGGGGCCCAGGGCAAATTGCCCCACTTGCTCCCCCCCACCCCCCACGGGCGCTCCTGGGAAAAATAAACCTTCTGCATCTCGGCACAAACCCAGTTTTGAGAAAACTTCTTTACAAGGTATCACTGGTTCTCAGCATCAGTTAGTGCGAAAAGGCACTAAAGCTCATTAAAAGGATTGGACAAATATTTTCCATCAAAACTTTTTTGGATCGAAAACTAGAGGGTCTTTCTTTAAAAAGCAGGAAAAATAATCACGAAATCAATGGTCGCTTTCCTTCAAAAAATTTGTTGTTGGGCTTATACTGTTAATTGACAAAGCTGAAAATCAGATGCCAAACAAATGAACATGGTTCATGAAGTTTTCAGTAAGCTGTGGCGGCCAAATATCTGCTGCTTGCTGTGTTTTGTTAGTTTGCAAGAAACATTAAAAATAATTTGCTTAAATCTCCAAACTTTGAGACACCTCAGCTTGTAAACAACACGCTAGTACCCATCCAGGCAGAGATTTTTTGACAGGTGTCTGACTACCTGCTGGGCTTCCTTGCTCATATCTGTTCCTAAAACCTTGGTTCACTTTGGTTTAGACATAAACCATAGAACACCATACTGGGCCTCAAACCAAGAGTGCCATCCAGCCAGGTACCTGAGGTCCTGGATCTCCCGACAATACGGAATGGCCAATGCATGCCACCAGATGGAGTGACAACTAACCATGTATGACAAGATGATCTTCTCCCTGCCCATCCCATAACTCCACTCTCAGCACAAGCAGAGACTAGGGACAACCCATTCCTTCCCTACCATCGACTAAATAGCCATACAGGATTTAATCTTCAAGCATTTATCTTGTTTCTAATGAGGACGCTTGGCTCTACATAGGGCGTCCTCACTAAACTCTGAAGTGACTAGTTCTTGTGGGTTTGTTCTTTAGTGTGTAAGGCTTATGTATAGTAGTCCACTAACATGAGCATTAAGAGCTTCGCTTCACGCACAACTGCGGACTAAGTCTACGTATCAACACTAGAAATGCCTCAAAATAGGCACATGTAATGTGAAATGGACACAGGGTGCTAAAATTAAAATTAAATCCAGGGTTGCTCAACTGGAGGTCAGAAGAGGTTATTACTGGGGGTCGTGCAGCCTCAGCTTCCACCTCAAACCACTTTTGCCCCGCATTTATAATAGTGTTAAATATATAAAAGTGTTTTACATTTGTAAGGGAAGGGGGCCGCACTCAGAGGTTTGCTATGTGCAAGGGTTCACCTTCGAACCTTAAGGACAAAACTTTGCGACCACTAAGATGTTAAACCTACTTGAGCCTCTAGGTGAATTTGCTCAGAGAGGAGGTATCAGAAAG
>NW_027425135.1:0-6856 GCF_003597395.2 Chelonoidis abingdonii
ATAGATTGATGGACGTGGAGAAAGTGGCTAGGAGATAGAAAGGCAGGTTGGCAGCTCAGAGGGGAAGGATGCAGGGTCCTTTCTTAGTCAGCAGCAAGGAGTCTGGGGCACCTTATAGACTAACAGATGTATTGGAGCATGAGCTTTCATGGGTGAATACCCACTTCGTCGGATGCATTGAATGTGAATGCTGTGAATGCTTTCTTAGTCAATTACTCCTGCCCATTAGGGCTTGGAGAAGGTGAAACAGAATTCTCAGTTGTTCTGCTCCACTTTCATCTCTGGCTGATTTTGAGTTGGCTATAACCTCAGGAAAAAGATCAAGGTGAGACTGGGGAGAGCTGAATGAAGAAACCTGCTCAGTATAGAGCAGCAGTCAAAGAAGTTAATTAAACGTTAGGCTGGATGAGAAAGGCAAGATAAAATAACACGAAAAGCATAAATAGGCTGTTATGTAATGAGGGTACGGCATGTCTTCGCCTTGAATAGTCAGTTCAGGTTTAGTTGCATCATCTCAAAAGAGACAGCAGAAATAGTAAAAAATAATAATAATAATAATAAAAAAATACAGAGAATTGCAACAAAAATAATTAGAAGCATTCAGCAGACTGTGTGAGCATGCATGTGTGTGTGCGTGCAAAGAGCAGGACTGATACAGAACTAAAGTAAGTGCAAACGTTCTCACTGATGCATTCTTCAGAATGGATAGCAATCACTCCAGCTGAATCAAATGTCTAGGAACTTGCATGTCCATTGACAGGTTTCAGAGTAGCAGCCGTGTTATCTGTATCTGCAAAAAGAACAGGAGTACTTGTGGCACCTTAGAGACTAACAAATTTATTACAGCATGAGCTTTTGTGAGCTACAGCTCACTTCTTCAGATGCATAGAATGGAACACACAGACAGGAGAAATCCATCAACTTCATGAAAAAACTCGAACAGATGCCGACAGACATCATCTTCCTTTCCAAATGCAAACAGATGGACATCATACCAAAAGGACTAAAAGTAAAAAATCCATTACAATCTACTTATCACACAGACTATGCTGACAGATTGTGCCACACACTCTCAAAGAAACTGCAAAACTACCTGATCAACATCCTATACAGCAAACGGGAAGATTAAGACTGAACTCTCAAAACTAGATACTCTCATGAAAAACCAACCTTCTACACAAACTTCCTCATGGATAGACTTTACAAAAACTAGACAAGCCATTGACAACACAAAGTTTGCTTCTCTACAAAAGAAAAAGGACACTCAACTGTCTAAACTGCTACATGCCACAAGGAGCCACAACAGTAGCTCCCTTAACCCACCCAACAATATCGTTTAATCTTTCCAGCTATTCTCTTAGCCCAGCAGAAGAATCTGTCCTATCTCAGGGCCTCTTTTTGTCTTTCCAGACCCACGAACATGATGCAGTTCTGTGTTGACCTAGAATCCTACTTGCGCCATTTCCGAATCAAAGAATACTTCCAACACACCTCTGAACAACATATTAACCCACAGAATCCTTCCTACCAACACTACAATAAAAAGGATGCTGCATGGACTTCTCCTGAAGGTCGAAACAACAGACTGGACTTCTACATAGATTGCTTCCGTCAATGTGCACGAGCTGAAATTGTAGAAAAACAGCGTCACTTGCCCCATAACCTAAGCCATGCTGAACACAATGCCATCAACAGCCTCAAGAACAACTCTGACATCATAATAAAAAAGGCTGACAAAGGAGATGCTGTCATCATCATGAATAAGTTGGAATATGAACAAGAGGCTGCTAGGCAGCTCTTTAACTCCACATTCTACAGACCATTATCCTCTGATCCCACTGAGGGTTACCAAAAGAAACTACACCATCTGCTCAAGAAACTCCCTGAGAGAGCACAGGAACAGATCTGTACAGACAGATGCCTAGAACCCCGACCAGGTGTATTCTATTTGCTACCCAAGATCCATAAACCTGGAAATCCTAGACACCCCATCATCTCAAGCATTGGCACCTTAACAGCAGGATTGTCTGCTTATGTGGACTCTCTCCTCAGGCCCTTTGCTACCAGCACTCCCAGCTATCTTCGAGACACCACTGACTTCCTGAGGAAACTACAATCCATCGGTGATCTTCCAGAAAACATCATCCTGGCCACTATGGATCTGGAAGCCCTCTACACCACGAACATTCCACACAAAGATGGACTACAAGCCATCAGGAATAATATCCCCGATAATATCACAGCTAACCTGGTGGCTGAACTTTGTGACTTTGTCCTCACGCACAACTATTTCGCATTTGGGGACAATATATATCTTCAAGTCAGCGGCACTGCTATGGGTACCCACATGGCTGACTTAGAACAATGCTTCCTTAGCTCTTGTTCCCCTACGCCCCTACTTTACTTGCGCTACATTGATGACATCATCATCTGGACCCATGGAAAAGAAGCCCTCGAGGAATTCCACCATGATTTTAAGAATTTCCACCACCATCAACCTCAGCCTAGACCAATCACACAAGCGGTCCATTCCTAGACACTACTGTGCTAATAAGCAATGGTCACATAAACACCACCCTATACCGGAAAACCACTGACTGCTATATACTTACCTACATGCCTCCAGCTTCCATCCAGACACACCCAACGATCATTGTCTACAGCCAAGCTCTAAGATACAACCTGCATTTGCTTCCAATCCCTCAGACAGAGATAAAACCTACAAGATCTCTATCAAGCATTCTTAAAACTACAATACCACCTGCTGAAGTGAAAAAAACAGATTGACAGAGCCAGAAGAGTACCCAGAAGCACCTACTACAGGACAGGCCCAACAAAGAAAATAACAGAACCACTAGCCATCACCTACAGCCCCCAACTAAAACCTCTCCAGCGCATCATCAAAGATCTACAACCTATCCTGAAGATGATTCCTCACTCTCACAGATCTTGGGAGACAGCCAGTCCTCGCTTACAGACAGCCTCTCCAACCTGAAGCAAATACTCACCAGCAACCGCACACCATACAACATAAACATAACCCAGGAACCTATCCTTGCAACAAAGCCAATGCCAGCTCTATCCACATATCTATTCAAGTGACACCATCATAGGACCTAATCACATCGCCATGCCATCAGGGCTCATTCACCTGCACATCTACCAACGTGATATATGCCATCATGTGCCAGCAATGCCCCCTCTGCCATGTACATTGGCCAAACCGGACAGTCTCTACAGCAAAAGAATAAATGGACACAAATCTGACATCAGGAATCATAACATTCAAAAACCAGTGGGAGAACACTTCAACCTCTCTAACCACTCAGTGACAGACTTGAAGGTGGCAATTTTGCAAAAAAAAACTTCAAAAAACAGACTCCAAAGAGAGACTGCTGAACTGAATTAATATGCAAATTAGATACAATTAACTCAGGCTTAAACAGAGACTGGGAATGGTTGGGTCATTACACTAATTGAATCTATTTCCCTATGTTAAGTTCTCTCACACCTTCTATGGGTCATCTTAATTATCACTTTCAAAAGTTTTTTTTCTCTGCTGCTGATAGCTCATCTCAATTGATTAAGACTCTTCCTGTTGGTATGCATACTTCCATCTTTTCATGTTCTCGTGTATGTATAAATATCTCTGTTGCTGTGTTCATTCTGTGCATCCGAAGAAGTGAGCTGTAGCTCAAAAAGCTTATGCTGAAATAAATGTTGTTAAGTCTCTAAGGTGGCCAGCAAGTACTATCCTGCTTCTATTTGCAACGTTCCATTGAGTTGCTGATGAATGCGCTCAGCTTGTAACCTTTATTTAGCGTGTTAAGTAATAATACTGGCTCTCTTTTTATCAATTAACAAACATTTTCAGTGTGAGTTGGTGTAACCCTTCTGCCAGTGGAGCCAGCAGCAACCCGACCTGAGGGTTCAGATAGTTAGGAAGTTCCTTTCCATTGATACAACACAGAATCCTACCTCGCCGTCCCACTCAAATCACTATGGAAATTTACACATCACCCCTGTGTGCGCTTTTGGAGAGGCATACTACCTCCCGCTCACAAGCAGCAGAGTCTGAGTATAGAAACATAACTTTTAATAAAAGGAGGCAAATACTTCCGACTCAAATTAGGAAAAACACGCACAACAGGCTTATAAACAATAGAGTAAAAGACCACACTCTCACGTAGGTTTGGCAGTGCCTTTTCCCTCAGGTCTTAAGTCCAGTAACTCAAAGCGTCTCTTTCACATGCTGACCCCTTCTCTGTACCCACTCAACTGTGTTGTTCCTTGGTCAGTGCAGACCCAGAGTTCAGAGGTGGATCTGCAGAGTTCACCTCCCACCTGTGGTGGGGTGAAGATGGCAAACTGACTCGCTCCGCTGGCTGCTCACTGCTCTCAGCTGTGCCCTCTCACCAGTCGCTCTGCCTAGTGGGCTCATCACCCCTCTCTGCCCCCACCCTGTTGGTCCTCCTACATACCTCTTCACCACCAATCTTGCTGGTACGGTCACTCACAATTGAACTATCAGATCAATCAGACGTTCTGCCCTCTCGCTTGTGACCTGCATGGCATATCCAGCTATCAGTTGATTTTTCAGCTCTTGCAGGCTGGGCAAAAATACTGCCCCTCTCAAGTGAATTTTAAAGCAGCTTAGCAGGCAAGGCAGAAACACAGTCCTTACCACAATCAGTTTCAGGACTGATTCGAGGTATATAAAATAAACAAAAACAAGGTTCTAATGAAGTCTGGTAGCTTCATTCTTTGACCAGTTGCAGACAGAAACATGCCTAGGCTGGTCTAAGAAAAAGACCTGAAAGAGTATCAGCCTCCTGACCAGAACTTCTGTCTCCATCCTTCTTTTACAGGCCTTTGGCAATTGAGCCTCTGGCTCAAAGAGGTCCTCTCCACTAAGAGTGACCCCCCTGCCATATGGAACAGGGTAAGCACAGTCTTGCTTCCCTGCATTCCCACAATAATCACAACATTGATAACAGCATTTCACTACCCCTGCATTCAGTACTAATGTGATTTGTGACCCAACATCAGCCAAGTTGATTACAATGAGCAAAACATCTGAATAGCTAAGCAAATCTAAGCAAAGCGGAGCAAACTGTAGTTACATAACCACACCTAGAGTCTTTCCCTCTCCCAGCTAGCTGTCGGGGAAGCATTCATTCAGATCTTGCTTACAGTTGGTTTTGTAAATCTGTTCCATTCTCCTGCTTTTCTCTGCAACAACTTTTTCATTCCATGCTGGCTCTTTGGCTGTTCTGGATTGTGTATTGCTGCTGTACAGCATTTGATATAGACCACAGTCTGGAACAGGACAGTAAGCCGTTGGACCAGAGGTTTTGTTTGGTTTATCTGCTCCTGTGATTTTACTCAAAGCAGCCACCTTGATAAAGTAGTAGGGGAATATCTAGCTGGTAGCCTGGGAGTTCACTGGAAGAGACTCCATATTAGTGATGGCAAATCCCTAAAGATTCAGCCAAGCACCAAATGAGCATATGTGATCACCACACACGCACCCCCCAAATTCCCATGGACTTCACCCTTGAATCTCAGGCACAAGTAAGCAAGTCCCTACCCCCAAATGCTTTCTAGGCATGTATGCACTTCCTCACCTCCACAGCCACTTTCTGTAACACATACACAGGGCCAGTCAATGAAATGTAGGGCTGCACATTTAAAACAGATGGAAAGAAACAAAGAGTGCAGACTAGATTTTGGCTCTCATTGACGCTAGATATTATGAAGCCAATGATTAGACATTTGCTACACTTAGGAAGGAATCATCAGTTGCGCAAATACAAAATGGGAAATGAGTGCCTAGGAAGGCATGATGCAGAAGAGGGTCTGAGTCAATAATGTAACACTGTTTCAAAAAAAGCTAACACCATTCTGGGATGTATTAGCAGAAGTGTTGTAAGCAAAACTCGAGAAGTAATTCTTCCACTCTACTCGGCACTGATAAAGCCTCAACACCCCGAGTGACAGGTATACCGACTGAACTCCTGGTGTAGACAGCACTATGTCAACAAGTGGGCTTCTTCCATTGTCATAGCTACTGCCTCTCAGGGAGGTCGAGTTCCTATGCCAACGGGAGAAGCTCACCCATTGGCATAGGTAGCATCTTCATTAAGTGCTACAGAAGGACAGCTGCAGCACCGTATGTGTAGACAAGCCCTGAGGTACAGTGCGAAATCTGAAAGAAGACGGTCCACTGCCCCCCAAGACAGAGGTTAGAAGGGGCTGTGTTTGGATCAGGGTGGATAAAAATCAATGATTTAAAAAAAATCGATTTTTTTATGTAAATTGGATTTTTTTGATAAAATGCTTTTTGAGGAAAAAACCTATCTAAAGATCGTTTTAATTAAGGTACATTATAGCTCAAAGATATCTCATCATGGAATAGGGATTATAAATTCTAATTCTATAGTATGAGACAATATATTCATGGAACTCATTTACAAAACTTTTCTTAATCATTACAATAGTTCATGGATTAGGGACCCAATCTTATGGGGTTATAGGAACTTCTGTATAGATTATTTAGGTTAATCTACCCAATGGGACTCAGTCCTCAGTCTAGAAGATACCATCAGAGATGCTTAGTTTTGTAGTTCTCAGACTGTGGAGTTGCCTCCAGAGATAACATGCTTGTTAACAGCAAAAATGTTTTAAAATAAATAAATATGTAGAGGTGAGAAATAAGAGACCTCAACCCTATTGTCCCTCTACAAATTTGGGTACTGTGATACAGCAGGGCCAGAGGGCAGCATAAGAGTGTTAGCAGGGGGCCTTATTCCCTGCCAAGGGAGGAAGGTTTGCTTTAGATTAACTAGAACAGCTG
>NW_027425136.1:0-7442 GCF_003597395.2 Chelonoidis abingdonii
CCAGGGGCCCCAAAACCCCATTTCCAGGGGCCCCAAAACCCCATTTCCAGGGGCCCCTAACGCCAGGGGCCCCAAAAAACCCATTACAGGGGCCCCAAAAACCAGGGGCCCCTAAACCCTGGGGCCCCCAACCCTATTTCCAGGGGGCCCTAACATTAGGAGCCCCAAAACCCCATTTCCAGGGTCTCCTAATCCTATGGGACCCAAAACCCCATTTCCAGGGCCCCTAACCCTAGGGGCCCTAAATCCCCATATCCAGGGGACCCTCACCGCTGGGGAACCAAAACCCCATTTCCAGGGGTCCCAAACACCAGGGACCCCAAACTCCCATTTCCAGGGTCCCCTAACCCCAGGGGCCCTGAAACGCCATTTCCAGGGGCACATTAAACCTGGGGCCCGCAACCCCATTTCCAGGGTTCCCAAACCCCAGGGGCCCCAAAAACCCATTTCCAGGCCCCTAACCCTAGGGGCCCTAAATCCCCATATCCAGGGGCCCCTCACCGCTGGGGCCCCAAAACCCCATTTCCAGGGGCCCCAAACGCCAGGGACCTCAAACCCCCATTTACAGGGCCACCTAACCCCAAGGGCTGCAAAACCCCATTTCCAGGGGCACGTAACCCCTGGGGCTCAAAAACCCCATTTCCAGGGGCCCCAAAAACCCATTTCCAGGGTCCGTAACCCTAGGGGCCCCAAATTTCCATATCCAGGGACCCCTCACCGCTGGGGCCCCAAAAACACATTTACATGGGCCGCATAAAGCAGGGGCCCGAAATCCCCATATCCAGGGGCCCCTAACCCCTGGGGCCCCAAAACCTAAGTTCCAGGGGCCGGTAACTTTAGGGGCCCCAAACCGCATATTCAGAGCCCCTAACACCAGGGGCCCCAAAACCCCATATCCAGGGGCCCCTACCTCTGGGGCCCCAAAACCCAATTTCCAGGGGCCCTTAACAGCATTGGCCCCAAAAAACGTATTTCCAGGGCCCAAAACACCAGGGGCCCCCAACCCCCATTTCCAGGGGCCTCATGCCTCTTTAATCCATGTTCCGGGGCCCTCACCCCGGGGGCCCAAACACCATATCAGGGCAGAACACCGAAACCTCCATACCTTCCCCAGGGGCCCTAACCCAGGGGGGGGGCACCCAAACCCCATTTCCGGGGCCCTCGTGCACGGTTTCCAACATCCATTCAGGGGCCCATACAGTAGGGGACACCTCATCAGACCCTACACCAGGTTATGAGAAGACGGGCCCAACCCCTTTTTCAGGGTTCTAACCTAGTGCCCACCCAATTTCAGGTTGCCCCTAAGCCAGGGGCCTCAAAAACCCATTTACGTGGCCTAAACTCTAGGGGCCTAAACCCCCATGTCCAGGGGACCCTCACTCCTGGGCCCACCCCATTTCCTGGACTCTACCACCAGGGCCCAACCCTTTCTTCACAGGGGCTCCTACCACGCTGGGTGCCCCCAAATTCCCATTTCCAGGCCCCAACAGGGACCCAAACCCCTATTTCCCAGGGGACATAACGTTGGCGCCCCAAACTCCTATCCAGGGGCCTACCCCGGGGCACAACCATTTCCGGGCCCCTACGAGCAGGGGCCCTCAAAGCCGATTTCAGGGGCCCTGGTAATTTAAGGGGCCAAAAACCCATTTCCAGGGCCCTAAACCCGGGGCTCCAACCCTTATTTTCCGGGGGTACTACACCAGCGGCCCCACCATTTCCTGGGCTCCTTTACCCTGTGGCCACCCCCAACTCCTTTTCCGAGCCCTACCCTTAAGGCGCAAACCTTTTCCCGGGCGCCAAACCCTTGGTCCCCCAATCTACATATCCCAGGGCCCTACCCCTTGGGCCGCAAACCCAATTTCCGGGGCCCCAAAACCAGAAGCCCCAAAACTGGCATTTACCAGGGGCTGCTAATGCCAGGGGGCTTAAACCTACATTTCCAGAGCCCAACACCAGTGGGACCCAAGTCCCACTATCCGGGGGGCCCTAGTTGGGGCCCAAGCCCATTTCCGGTCCCTAAGGAAGGTCCCAAACCGACTTTTCCGGGTTTCGTAACCCTAGGAGCCCCCAAACCCCCTTTCAGGTCCACCTAACCCCTCTGATTCCAAATCCCCATATTTCCAGCGGCCCCTACCCAGGGGCCTGAAACGCATTAACTGGGGCCCACACCCTTGGGACCCACCATTTCCGCGGGCCCTAAACCTGGGGGCACCAATACCTCTTTCCAGAGGCCCTAACCCAGGGGTCCCAGACTTTTTCCAGGGGCCCAAACCGCATATCAGAGGCCCTAATCCTTGGCTCCAAAACCGTTTCGAGGGGCCGCTACAGCAAGGGCCCAAAACCCCTTTCGGGTCTCCTAACCCTTAGGGGCCTCAACCCGTTTCCAGGTTCTCCTAACCTAGCGGCCCAACCCCAATTTCCAGGCGCCCTACCCAGTGGGCTTCAACACCCCATTTCCAGCGGCCTAACACCCTGGGGACCCAACCCCATTTCCAGGTACCTTCACTACCAGGGGGCCCACCCCATTTCCAGGGCCACTAACCAGGGCCCCAACCCATTTCAGGCGCCCACAACACCAGGGACCCAAACTTCCCTATTCCAGGGCCCTAACTCAGGGGCCCAATCCCCTTCTCAGGGGCAGTCACCCCTGGGGCCCAAACGCCATTCCGAGGCCCCAAACCCAGGGGCCCCAAACCCCTTTCCATGGGCCCTACCCGGGGTCCTTAAAAACCCTTTTCGGGGCTCATTACCCAGGGGCCCACATCTATTCCGGCGCGTTACCTGGGCCCTAAACCCCACTTTTCCGGGGCCTCGAGCGGGGCCCAACTCCATTTCAGGGGCCCTCCCACTTGTCCAACTCCTATTTCGGGGCCGGTACACCAGAGGCCCCAACCCTTTCCATAGGCCCCTTCCCCTGGGGGTCCCCAACCCCATTTCGTCCCTAATCCCAGGGATCCCCAACCTTTTTCCAGGGCCCCGAACCTGTCGGTCCCCAATCCATCATTATCTCCAGGGGCCCTAAGTAAGGGCCCCAAAACCGCAGTTCAGGGGCGTGGTAACCCTAGGGGACCCAACCATTTTCCAGGGGCATCCTAACCCCTGGGGACGAACCCCTATCCGTGGCACTTTACCCAGGGACCCAAACCCCCTTTTTCCAGTGGGGCCCAAACCCCAGGGGCCCCACAAGCATTTCCCGTGAGCCTCTACCCCAGGGGCCAAACCCTTTCACGGGCTCTACCCCCTGGGCCCCTAAACTCCAATTTCAGCGGTCCCCAACCCAGGGCCCAAACCCCTTTCCATGGGCCATACTCAAGGGTCTTAAGCCCATTTACAGGTGGCCCCATTCACCATGGACCCAATCACCTATCCCCTGCCCCGCGCCATTTCCTGTCGGCGCCCCCGTGCCCCTGTGTGGCCCGGCCGGCCTCCTCCCTCCGCTCTCCACCCGCGCCCCTTGACCCCACCTGGCCCCCCGGTCCATGCCCCGACGCACCTTCTTTCGGGCGACCACGCGGGCGCCCCTGTCCCTCCCGGGTCACGCACCCGCACTCCTCCTCGCAGCGCACGCCGCCCACTGGGCCCCGCGGTCACTCCACCGAGTCTTTCCCTCCCGCGCCTTCCGTGCCACCCCGGTTGGCCCCGCCGTTGGTCATGGCCAGACGCCTTTCCTCCCCCGCCCCCGTGCACACAGCCATTTGTGGCCCGTGCGGGTTAAGCCCGCGCTGTCCTCTCACCGCGCCCACGCGTGCCACCGCTGTGGCCCCGTGCGGTCAGCCGAGCGCCGTTCTCTCCCGGCGCCCCCGTCCCCCGGTGCCACCTCAGGTTCCTTGCACTCGCCTCTGCCGCCCGCGCCACCGGGCCCCCCTGTCCCCCTGCCGAGTCATCGCCACCGCCCACTATTCCTCCGCACCGCCCCCGTGACCGCTCGTGTGGCCCCGTGACGTCATGCCCACGCGCTTTGCCCGCCCCGCGCCCTCAGTGGCCCCCTGTGGCACCCCCAACTCCTGCCCCCGCCATGTCTGCCCAACGGCACACCGTGCCACACCGTGGCCCCGCCGTCCCTGCCCACCACGCCTGATCTCCCCAACGCGACCCCGGTCGTGCTCCCCGCATGGGGTTTTGGGGCCCCCGGGGAGGCGCCATTGGCCTGGTTTTCCGTGCCCCTCGGGTCGGGCCCGCCTGCCACCGGGGGTACCGGTTGCTACTCTTCGGACCATGCTCCGTGCCGTACCACCATGGCCCCAGTGTGGCCGTGTTGCTACGCTGACGGGCCATGGTCCTGCACATCCCCACGTCGCCCAGCAGTGTCCCTGTGCCTTTGCCGCGGTACCCATCCTTGCATCCCAAATGCCTGCCCCCAGGGTGGCCGTGGCCTGTCCAGGGCCCGCTCGTGCAGCACCTCCGCTTGCAACACACACACAGACACTCTTGAGGCAACACCCCCCCGTGCCCCTGGATCCTGTGCGTCGTTGCGACAGCGATGTGCATTACCCACCATCGTCGCCCCCCGTGCACTGTTGCCCCTACCACGCACCTCTCTCTTCCAGTTTTCCAGCTTGGCCCACGGGCTGGTCGCCCCTGGCTATGGAGATTGTGACCCTGGTGTGGGACCCTGGCCCTAGGGTTGGGCCTGTGGGTTCAGGGCCCCCTGGCACACGGGGTGGTCCCCCTCGCCCAGGGGCTATCTGCCATGGGTTTGGGCCCCTAGGGTTCGTGGTCCGCGCCACCTCTGTTTGGTCCCCTACGGCTTAAGGACCCCGGAACCGGTTGGGGCTCCTTGGGGTGGTTGCCCCCTGCATCTGTGGTTGAGGCCCCCAGGGATAAGGGCGCCCTGCCCTGGGGTTTTGCCCTCGCGTTAGGCCGCCTGCAAATGGGGATGGTCCCCGACGGTCAGTGTCCTGGAAATTAGGTTTTGAGCCCTGGACGATGGTGGCCGAAATGGCGCCCTAAAGGTGGTTGGCCACCAGGGTAGGGCCCCGGAAAGTGGGTTGGACCCACTGGAGTTAGTGCCCCGAAATGGGTTTGAGCCCCCGTGGAGGGGACCCTGGAAATGGGTTTTTGGGCCCCCAGGTTTGGGCCCCGAAAAAGGGTTTGGGGCCCCTGGTTAGGAGCCCTTGAAAATGGGTTTGGCCCCGAGGTAGGGCCACGGAAAGTGGTTTTCACCCCTGTGTAGGGCCTGGAAATAGTGTTTTGGGTCCCCGGGGTGAGGGCCTTCGATATGTGGATTGGAAGCCCAAGGGGTAGGAGGCCCTCTGAAATGGGTTTTGGCCCCTGGTTTTTGGGGCTCCTGGAAATGAGGCTTGGCCCCTAGTTAGGGCCCGTGGAAATACGGGTTTGTGCCTGGGTGGTGGCTCGATATGTGCTTGGCCCCCCAGATCGGGGCACCTCGGAAATGGTGGGGCCCCAGCTTTAGGGGCCCCTGAAATGGGGTTTGGGCCCTTGGTTAGGGCCACTGGAAGCGATTGGGCCCCTGGGGTAGGGGCCTGGAAATGTTTTGGGCTCCAGGGTTAGGGACCCCTGGAATATAGTATTGTGTGGCCCCCTAACTGGGCTGGGGCCCGAAATGGGTTGGGCCCCATAGCGTTAGGGCGCCCTGAAGTGGGTTTTGGGGCCACTGGTTTAGCTTCACCGCAAGAGCATTTGGGGCCCCAGGGGTTAGGGGCTCACTGGAAAAGGGAGTTTTGAGCCCGAAGGTTTGGGGGCCCCTGGAAATTGGGTTGGGCCGCTGGTGGGGGCTCCTGAAATGGGTTGGCGCCCCGGGTACGAGCCCTTGGAAATGAGCGTGGAGCCTCCTGGAATTGGGTGGGGGCCCTGGGGGTAGCGGCCACGGAAAATGGGATAGTTGGGGCGCTGGTTTACGGTCCCTGGAAATGGTTGGCCCCCTTGGAATATGGTGTAGGGCCCAATGGGTTAGGCCTTTGGATAGGGGCATTTAGGGCCCAATTCGGGTGAGGGCCGCTGGTAAAAGGGTTGGATCCCCACGTAGGGCCCTGAAATCGGGTTGGAGCCCGAAGTAGGAGGCCTGGAAAGGGGGGTGTGCCCCAGAGTTAGGGGCCCCTGGAAACGGCGGGGGTTTGGCCCCCAGGAGGGGCCCGCCTGGAAATTGAGGTTTTAGGGCTGCTGGTGTAGGGGCCCCTTGAAAGGGGTTTTTGGGCCCCTGACGGTGGAGCTGGCCCATGGATATGGGAATTGGGGCCCCAGGGGATAGAAGCACCTGAAAGGGGGTTTTGGGCCCCTGTGTTAGGCGGCCCCCTAAAAAGGGGTTGGGCACTTAGGTAGGAGGCCCCGAAAGGGTGTGGGTGGCCCCGGAGTTCGGTGCCTCGGAAACTGGTTTTGGGCCCCAGGGTTAGGCGGCCCCTGAAATGGAGGGTTGGGCCCAGAGGGTTAGGGTCCGCTGGAACTCGGGTTTGTACGCCTCCTAGTTTGGGGCCCGGATATGTGGATTGGGGACCAGGTTTGGGGGCCCTGGAAATAGGGGTTTGGGCCCCTGTGTAGGTGGCCCCTGGAGAATGGGCGTTGAGCCAGCGAGGGTAGGGCCCCTGGAAATGGGGGTTTGGCTCTGGGCGAGGACGCCTGGAAATGGGGGTTGGGGCCGAGTTAGGAGCCCTGGAAATGGATTTTTTTGGGGCCCCCAGGTAACGCGGCCCCGGAAATGGGGTTTGGGGCCACTAGGTGGGGGCACAGAAAAGTTGGGTTTGGGGCCCTAACACCCAAGGACCCCGGGAAATGGTGTGGGCCCCTTGCGCTTAGGGGCCTCGAAATGTGGTTTGGGCCCAAGGTTAGGGCCCCTGGATAAGGGGTATTGGGTCCCTAGTGAATGGCCCTTTAAATGGTGTTTTAAAGCCCTTGGATGAAGGGCCCTGGAACATGAGTAGATGTAGGGGCCCGGTTAGGGCCCTAAAATGGTGTTAGGCCCGCTGCGGTTAGGGGCCCCTGGAAATTGGGGTTCGGTGCCCCTTCGGTAAGCAGGCCTGGAAATGGGGTCTGGGCCCCTGTGTTAGGTGCAACTGATATAGGGTCGGGCCCGTGGTTAGGAACCCTGAAATGGGTTGTGGTCCCCTGGGTGGAAGTCCTGAAAAATGTGGGATTTGGGGCCCCAAGGGTTAGGGATCCGAAATGGGGTTTTGGCCCCCGCTGGGGTTAGCGGCCCCTGGAAATGGGGGTTCAGCCCCAAGGAAGGTAGGTGCCCCTGGGAAATGGGTTTGGTCCCCCTGCTACCGGCACCTGGAACTGGGGTTTGTCGCCCCTGGTTTGGGCCCCTGGAGTATGTGATGGGGACCCAGGGTTTTGGGGCCCTGGAAAGAGGGTTTGAGCACCCTGGGTAGGCCCTGGAAATGGGGTTTGCCTATACGAGGTCCGCCGGGCAGAACCTTATGGGTTGGGGCCCTTGGTGTAGGGGCAACCTGGAAATAGGATGTATGGTGCCCCCAGGGTTAGGGCCC
>NW_027425136.1:7467-12467 GCF_003597395.2 Chelonoidis abingdonii
CATCCTAGTGTTAGAGGACAAATGGAAATAGGGGTTATCGGGGCCCCTGAGGGGCTAGGGTTCTCTTGAAATTGGTGGTTTTGAGCCTCCCTGTGTAACCCCAGGAGCCCCAATGGAAACTGGGGTTTTGGGCGCCCGTTCTCTTAGGTGCCCCCTGGAAATTGTGCTTTGGACCCAGGTGTTAGGGAGCCCCTGGGTATGGTGACTTGGGACCCCTGGATGATATTGGGCTCTGGAATGGAGGTTTTAGGGCACCCTGGGATTAGGGTCTCCTGGAAATAGAGATTTTTGGGCCCCCAGGGTTAGGTGTCCCTGGAATAGAGTTTTGGTGGGCTGCTCTTCGGTTTAGGGGTCCTCTGTGACAATAGGCAGAGGTTTGAATCGTCCCTTGGTGTTCAGGGCCCTCTGATAATGAGTTTTGGAGCCCATAAGGGGTGAGGGGCACCTGGACATGCTTGGGGATCGTATGTGTCGCCCAGGGTCTCAAAGTGGCCGCTGGAAATGACCGATTTGACGGCCCTGGCTGGGGCTAAGGACACCTGGAAATGGGATTTGCGTGGTCTCCGCCTAGTGGGATACATAGGGAGACCCTGGGAAAAGGTAGAGAGGGTTTTTGGTGGCACCTGAGTTTAGGCTGCCCCTAGAATGAGAGTTTGGGTTTTCCCCCTAGGGGGTTTTTATATTGAGGGGCCCTTGGAACTTGCGGTTTTGGGGCTCCTGGTGATTAGGGGCACCTTGGAATATCAATGGATTGGGGGACCCAGGGTTTGGGCCCCCTGGAAATGGGGATTATGGAGGCTCCCTTCGGTTAGAGGGTCCTGAAATGTCGGATTTTTAGGGCCTCCTACGGCGTCAAGGGGCCCTGGAAAATGGGAGTTTATTGGGGCCTCCTTGGGTTATGGGTGACCTCTGGGAAATTGGGTTTGGGGCCCTAGGGCTTAAGGGCCCCTTGAGACTTGGGATTTGGGGCCCCAAGAGATATGGCGCCCCTGTTAAATGGGGTTTTACAGGCCCCTAGAGTTTAGTAGGTCCCGGCTGAATTAGGATTTTACTGTACACCCTAGCTCCGGAGACATTATTCGGCCACCTCAGCTCTTCTGGCGTCCGGATCTCCGCCTGGCCCTCTGCTGCTCCGCCGGTGTGGCGGAGCGTGGCGCCCTCGGGTTTCGCCGGGTTGCAGATAGAGTTTCCAGCATGCCAGCTTCCTCGACCCGGAGACGCCCGAGCTGCCTAGACACGCCAGGGGGCGCGCTCAGTACCTGACCTGGACGCCCAGGCTTGCGGACCGCCACGGCGGCTCCACCACTGACCCGGGGGACACCCTGGGTTTGCCGGAGCCGCTGCCAGACGGCTTCCTGACACCGGGGCCGACCTGGGCTGCCGCAAGGCTGCGCGTGACCCCGGGGGTTGCCCTAAGCTGCCGCGGATGCAGGCAGCTGCTGCTGACCGCAGCTCGACACGCAGCGGCCGCATTCCAACTACTTTATATGTTTATTAGGGTAATTTTTCCTTCCCTCTTATTATGCAAACCATTTTGTAAAAAAATATGGTTGAATTTAATATCAAGTGTCCAGAGGAGTGCGTGCCATTCGTTGTATTACCTGCCGCACCAAGCTCCAACTAAGATACTTAATCCGATTGCATGCGCTCATAGGCAGAAACGCGCTCGGTCAAGCTCTCTCCCTAACTCAAAATATTTTAAAACCGGATTTCGATCCGAGCACTAGCTCTTGGAGGTCTCTTTAGGTGCGCCCTCATGGAAATGTGACCGGTTGGGGCCTCTCTACTACATCGGAAGTTCTCGATGCTATCTGGTTCATGTGATACATCCTGGAAAATCGCGAAAAGAGAATAAAAATTTTAGGACGGTCTTTACTGTCGGGCTGGATATCTCGGGGTCTCAAATTTGCTGTGTAGTATCTTGAGCATGGACCCAAAGCCACTGAGCAGTCGATTAGGAGTGCACGCAGACTGGTATATCCATTGGTCAGTTTGAGCGATTCGCCCTCTCTGGAGTTTGGCATGCTGTGCCTCTTGAAATCTGTTCGTGAATCTTACAGTGGCCGGCCTAAACACTGCTATCGTGTCATAACTCGTGCCCCAAGTGCAGAATGCGGTTTGGGAGATAGCATTCATTGCTGCAGGTAGAGACGCACCAACGGTCTGAGAACTAAGCTTCAGTTATTTGGTTATGCTGTCCTTCCAGCACTGGCATAGGTTCTTCTGCAGGCAATAGTGGCTGGAGAGCTTGTTTGACATAGAGGCTTCCTTTGGATTTATGAACGCGCGACCTAGTGGAGCTACGACTCGGCTTAGAGATTATTGTGGAGGGCCTCGGTCCTAACCCCAGGCCAGACATCTAAAGTTTTTTGATCTAGACTTTCATGTGAAGCCTCACAATCAACCGTGTCCACTCCTGAAGAACTCTGGGCGTCTGTGCTTTTTAACCACAGCTTAATTCGACGTGGTGTGACTCAAGATGCGCCGCGATAGACTCCTAATGATGATTCTCTCCTCCCCTCAGGCTTACACCTACTCATGCTACAGGCATTGTCTTAGCACGCACAAGCCAAGGTTCGTTTGATTCAAACCTCCCTGGTACTCGCACCGAATACCTCTCTCCCCTGGGGCCGACCACCCAACGACCCAGTAAGTCTGCTGAGTGCTCTTATCGCCCCACCTGCGTGAAAATTACTACCCTCTCACCTTCCCCTTCTTCCTATTTACCGTGTCTATCTTTCTGATGTCTCTTCAGAAATTATATTCCTTTCTTTGTGTGGCCTCTAAACTGACGCGCGTTGATGCAATAGCATTTACATCGCTCATACCAAAGTAAGGCAAAACTCAGCCTCCAGCTACCATTTATTTATTTTTGTAACAAGACTGAAATTTTGCATATCAACGGACTCCCTTCATAGCCTTTCCACATGCCCTTAACAGCAAGAATGAGTTATTTTTTGATTTCCAACAATCATTTTAAGTCTTGATTCCCTACTCAACAGGCTCAAACTGATGGGATGTTGTTTAATTGTTCTTTGATAGTGTATAAATACGTACTCCTCACTCACAAAAACCTCTGTCTCTCCCTTCTTCGCTACACTCACGTACCAACCCCATCAACCTACAGAACCTCAACGTGAATTCACTGTAGGAAAAATTCAGAACTCATTTCTCTACTATCCTCCTGGCTCACCACCCACAGGATACGCTTTCTCGGCCATGACGCCCTCGAGCGATAACTCTCCTCATGCGTCATCAAAGATGATCAATCACTTCTCAGGCTATGATAGACGTAAGTTGTCCCTCTTCACGGCCTTCTCTCTCTCCTGTTGGTTCTTTTAAAGAGTTAGAGAAGATCCACCTGGAACAACATGTAATACAATTACTCCATGCCACAGTAGTATATTCCACTTATATCCCTTAGATCAGGTATAATAATGCATATACGTAGAACAAGCAAAATCTCAACCTAGTCTTTACCACAAGAAACAGTTATATAATACAAAAGAAAAGAAAATACATAAGGACTATAAACATCTGCATTAAGAGACAATACAGAGCTATTGCCTTATACGAAAATAGGACATAAACAATGCACGTACGATTCAAAAGATATCCAATTCTCGCAACCATATTCCAGCAAGATTACCGGCGAACATGTAAACACATCACCAATTTTTACAATATAAACCTATTGTTTCCTTTATTCGTTACTCAACAGAACATCTTGGTAACAGAGAGGGGTGCACAAGAAGCGTGGGAGAATAGAAAGAAAAAGCTCCTCTCTCATAGCCGAGAGAAACAAAACAGACAGAAAAGCCCCAAAAACCCCCAGAAGTTCCCTTCGTTGGAAGCCTCCCATTGAAAATCCAGTTTCTGATTGGTCCTCTGATCATGGTGTATTGGTTCCCTCTTGTCTTAACCCTTTCAGGTAAAAGAAACTTACCTCTTATGCTTACTCTATCTATGAAACAGGTGGCCTACCCAGGGTGTTAGGGGCCCCTTCGCAACTAGGGGGACTTGGATGCCCCTGGTTAGGTTTATGGTCTTCTGGATGGTGTGTGGCCCGCTTTTTTTAGGGGCCCTGGTGTTATTTTGGGCCCTGGAAATGGTTTTGGGCTCCAGGGTTAGGGGCCCCTGGATATGGGATTTTGGGGCCGCGGCTTGTTCTGTTAGGTGGCCCTGAAATGGGTTTTAGGGATGCCCGCTGGGTGTTGAGTGGCCTCTTGAGGCTGGTCGGGATTTTGGCGGCCCCTGGTCGATGATTTAGGGGGGCACCTGCATATGTGGTTGGGTGTGGGCGCCGCAGGGGGTTAGGCGGCCCCTAGAAAGGGGGTTGGGCCCTGGTGTTAGGGGCCCGGAAAGGGGTTTTGGGGCCCCAGGTGTGTTAGGCCCTGGATATGGGGATTCGGGGCCCCACGGGGTCGGTAGAGCAACTGGGAAAAGGGTCTGGCGCCCCGTAGGGGTTTCAGGGGCTAGCCTGGGATAATTAGGAGCGTTGGACCCCTGGGGGTATTTGGGGCCCTGGAAATTGTGTGGTTTTGGGGCCTCCAGGTGGTCGTTTTATGGCCCTGGATATGGGGACTTGGGGGCCCCTGTATGGTATTGGGGCTCTGTGAAAGCGCGCAGCAATTTCCAGGGGCCCCTAACACCAGGTGCCACAAAACCCTATTTCCAGGCGCCCCTAACACCAGGTGCCCCAAACACCCATTTCCTGGGCTCCTTACCCTGGGGCCCCCAAAACCCCATTCCCAAGGACCCCTAACCCAGGGGCCCCAAAACCCTATTTCCAGGGCCCCCAAAACCCTGGGTCCCCCAATCCATATATCCAGGGGACCCTAACACCAGGGGCCCCAAAACCCCAGTTCCCTGGGCCGGCAACCCTAGGGGACCCAAACCCCCATTTCCAGGGCCACCTAAACCCTGGGGTCCGAAACCCCCATTCCAGGGGCTGCTAACCCCAGGGGCCCAAAACCCCATTTCCAGGATCCCTTACCCTT
>NW_027425137.1:0-7521 GCF_003597395.2 Chelonoidis abingdonii
GTCTTGAGGACTTCCAACTTCACCCCATTTATGAATGGCTTCCACCTTATTTGGATCAATCGTAACATCTGGGGAGAGGATGTACCCCGAAAACTCTGTGGAGAGTTGGCTGGAGGTTCTGCTTTTCCAATTCTGTGTTGAGACCATGCTGCCAAAACCTCTCCAGGTTCAGATGTGCTGCGCGCGCTGCTCTGCGTTCTCCAACAACAGACATATGTCACCCGAATAGATGACACTGTCCCCAAATACATCACTGATGAAGTGTTGCAAGGTCAGGGGACCGTTAGCTAGCTCATATAGCATATCAGACAGTTAAAATGTCCATAGTGTGTTTTGAAATCTGACTTCCATTTGTTCCTTGCCCAAATGAGCATTAGAATGGAAATCCTTGCAGATAAAGTTTGACAAAAACCTTTGCAGATTTCCTGTGAGCCAAAAATTGTTCCACATTTCTTCTTTCCTAAAAAGGCCTGCTCTTAGGACCGGTTTTCATGACTTCTATGCAGGGAGATCCACTCATTCTGGTCCCAACAATGCATAAATACAGGGAAAAGCAACTTTCCGCCAAGGTGGTAGGTCAATAGGGCAGTCATATTCCCGGACCAGAGGTAACAAGTCCACATTTCTTTCTAAGGTATCCATGTAATCTTGGTATTTATCAGGCAGGCCACCATCAGTAAAACCCTAACCCCTCCCCTTGACCCTCCCAAGCCCTACCTGTTGACCCCTTAGTCCCTTTCACCTGTCACCGGAAGTCCCGCCACATGGAGCGTTTTTACTCCGGGGTCAAGGTGGCCACATGACTGGAAGCAAGGTGTGTCATGTGACCCCTCTAAGAACTCCTCCCACCACTCTCTGCCAATCCGGATGGGGTTCATCCCAGAAGGACCACCCTGAGAGGAGATTTGACCAATCGGTGAGTTCCGAGGTGGGGTGACCCATCCAGAAGTGGGTCGTGTGACCCCTCTAAGAACTCCTCCACCTCCATCTACCAATTAGGATGGGTTTTGACCTTCCTGACCCATAGGACTGACCCTAGAGGAGATTTTGACCAATCCGGGAGAATTCTGGGGGCAGGGTGACCCGTCCAGAAGTGTTGCCATGTGACCCCACTAAGAACTGCTCCCAAGGCCCTCTGCCAAATCAGAGTGCAGCACCATTACCCCATAAGTCCCAGCCCAGACAGACGAGGCCATCTCTTACCAAGGACACATGGTTTAGAAATTGTGGAAAAGGCTGCTGAGAGCAAACATGGACTCCTTCACCATTTCCCTGTGAGAACTTCAGGATAACTGTCTTGCCCCGAGGGTCTTTGACCATCCGCAGAGGAAAGTGCTACATCAGCAACAGTCCCAGGAGGAGGAGGGAGCGACTGAGGGGAGCCCTTCAGCCCAGCCATTGATGGGATAAACCGGAACCAGAACCCAAAACCCAATTGCTTGCTGCGGACACCCAATGAGCATGGGTGGCCTGCTCTTTGTCCACCCCCTTAGAGGTGGAATGTGATTGAGGGCTCAGGGGAATCACCGGTGGACAAGGGTGAACGGAAAAGACATCACATAGGTAAATGAATGATTAAGAAACAATCGGCTTCTTAATGGGTAAGGAACCGGGGGTTGTGTAAATCTAAAAACAAGCAGGTGGGGTGCTTACACTCTTTCTGTTCTGAAAAGCTCTCAACAGCTCAACAATGCCTTTCTAGATGGCTCAGAAGCCCCTGGACAGCATTGCATCAAGCAGGGAAGATGAAACCGGGCCCCACCTTGGGTTTTGCTCAACTGCTGATACCAAATTGTATGAAGAGGACTCTGAGGATGATGGCCATGAGTGTGTTTGGAGGAGGCTTGGCATAGAACTAACTGGGCCAGTGCCACATCGTGAGCGTAAAAAAGTCATGCGGACTATTGTACGTGTTGCTGTTTATGCTGCCTTTAAGCACTGCCTTAGGGAAAAGCTTTGTGAAGATTCTGTGAGGGCCATGTCATAGATGCCACCCCCAATAGCCCCATGACTGGGTGACTTGGACTTCAGTGGATATCAACTGCAAGCTCCGGGGCCTATGTGCTGAGCTGGGTTTTGGAAAGCTGATTAAACACCGTTATTGCCAGAGGTTAGTGCTGTGCAGTATCTGTGCCTAAGCCAAGAACATTCAGTGTAAGGGGGACCTTGATCAGTGCTGTGCAATTCAGTGGAGCCCTGACCATGTTTTAAAGAAAATAACCTGCTTACAGCTGGAGTGGAAAAATTGCAGGCATCTTCAGGTTCATTTTCTTTAAAACACAGTCAGGGTCTCCACTCAATTGCACAGCATTTCTCCAGTTATGGCAATCATGTGAACAAGGACGTGTGTATCACTAATTGTGTTTTTTTTGCTATAAAACCTGTTGAAAAATCTGTATTCAGGGGATGCCAGTTAGCTGGTCCCCGCCTTTCCCTCCCCGCATGCTTGTAATAAGGGGCCTCCGGGCAATTCTGATCCAAACACAGTGCGGGGGCGTTTTCCCATGACACGGCGTGATAGATTGGCCGTCTAGTCCGCACAAAAAGTTACAGGTCCCTGCTTAAGGAAAGACTATTTGTAAGGAATCTAAAAGGATTCAGCTAGAGAATGGTGAGGGACAAAAGACGCACGATAGAAAACTTGGTAGCTGTAAATTTAAAAAAAAAAAAAACCCTGATTGAAAGGGCTTTTGTGGACTATCTGTTTCTGTTCGAAGGCCTTGGCCCTTAAATGAGCTAAAAGTGTTAATGAAGCATCTTTGGTTTGGTTTCAAGGAGCTGTGTGTCTTTTAAATCAAAAAATCAATTGTTTGTGAGCACCTAGCGCTTGTGGGTTTTGCTTTTTGTGTAATGGTGACCATTTACAGCAAAAAGCTGAAATGTATGTTGCGGGGAGGGGAATTCTAAGAAATGTGCTTACAATAAAACAAACAGGTTGTTCAGAACATGTGCTTGAGTACAATAGAGTTGACTTTATCCTGTTGAGCTGAGTGGGTTTAACCACACACCCCCATCACTGAATAGCCAGGTGACTGCGATTACTTACCCTTGTTTGCCATAGGGTTAAATTGATGGAGGTGTGGGTGGGGTGGATGGTGAGTTCTGATTAATATGAAATGAAATAAAACCTCAGGAATTCGCAGATGCTATTGGACAGTTTAAATATAACTGCTGGAGTTGGCAGAACTCAATGGACAGTTTCAATATGACCCCAGGAGTTGGTGGAACACTATTGGACAGATTAATATGGCCCTGGAGTTGGTTGAACGCTATGGGTCATTCTTTCTAGAAAACACCCCACCCCAAACTTAAGCATGAAAGAAACATGTTTAAAAATAAAAACTCTCAAGCCCCAAGACATTCATGATATCTGCAAAGGGCCCTCTGCTTGGAAATGGGTCCTGTTCAATACTGTAAGAAAGCCGAACAGAAAAATTTATTTAACTTACAGAAAAAAAGAAAAAAAAAGCCCTGTTGTGCAGACAGCTTGGTGTCCCCCACCCAGCTCCATCACAACAGGTGTGCTATGGGAGGGTGCCTAAAGTCCTTAAGGATCTATTAGTTCAGAGCTGTGGGGATTAAATTAACTGCTAGCTACTATGCCTGAAGTCTCTTTGAACCAATGGGCTAAGATGGGTAAAAACCTCAGTTTTCTGTTGGAAACTGTCCTTTGCAACAGAAACTTTCTTGAACATAACTATGGCCCTGGGTTGGTTGAACGCTAGTGGTATTTTTACTCGAAACCACCAACTATAGCTGAAACTGTTTAAAATCAAACCTATGCCCCAAGACATTCATTGATATTGCTCAAGGCTCGTTTGGAAATGGGTAGTTCATTCTAGTAGAAAGGACCGAACGCAAATTTTTTACTTTACAGAAAAGAAAAGCCTCTTGTGAGAAGCCTTGGTTTCCCCCAACCAGTCCCCGGGTGTGCTTATGGGGGGGTGCTACCCTAGGATCTCTTTCGTTGTTGGGATAATTAATGCTAGCTACTATGCTGAAGTCTTTTGAACAATGGCTAAGATGGTTTACACTCTTTCTTTGGAACTATCTTGCACAGAACTTCTTGAATGGTGCTGGACTGCGAGAATGTAGGTGCTTACTAACTCTGAAACTTAATTGTCTACTGCCTCTTTGCCCAGTGTCTTAGGAAATTAGTGGTGGCTTCTTATTGCGTTGTGATTGCTTAGCGGGCCAGATAGTTAGCTGCAGTTCACCGGCAAGGTAAAACCATTTTACTATAGTGTGCTTTATACTGTTTTAACAAAACTTTTAGTTGTGACCATTTGTCGAGGGAGTTTGGTGGTACTCGATTTTGGCTTGTTCTTTAACTGAGGCCACACACACTGGGGACAGAACACTGCATGTGCCTGCACCATGATCCTTGGAAATGAACTTTTTTGCAATGATTTTGTACCGGCAAATGGGGGAGGGGGGGGGTTTATTTTGGGAAGTTTTGTTTTGAGGCAATTGTTGGTGTCTTCTAAAGCTGCTGTTTGTGTGTGGAAGAAAAAAAAGCACAAAAGAGGTCTGGGCAGGCATAGGGGTTAGAGTTTTTATGTATTTGGTTTGTTTCAATAAACGGGGTTTTTCCTGTGCAATTTTTGGTGTTAAATGGTTTTAAGGCAGTTTGGTTGTATTCTGCAAAATGAGTATATTTTAAAAAAATGTTTTCAGTTTTTTTTGTTGTTTGTTAGTTTTCTTTTTTTGTTTTTTCCGTGGCAGAAATAACTCAAACCTGTGTTGTCAACGCTGAAAAGGATTGATTTGTTTTAAGCGTGACTTTTTACACACGAAAAATCCTAATGATATTTAGTTTTTGAAGTTTTTACAAGTGGTTATTGTTTTATAATAATGCTGTTTGCTCACGTTTGTGAGATGAAGATCTTGGAGGGGAAAAGACTGAGAGAAAAGGGAACGAGACAGCTGGAGGGATAGTCTGCCCGTCGTGATGATGGACGGTGAGCCAGAATATATTTGCTTATTGTGGTTGTTATGAGTTTTATTTAAGTGAATCCATGGGTGGATGGAAGATGTAAGTTCTTTTGTAATATGGTTCCCACCCGATAGCATAGCGTTAGCATCTAATAGACGCTATTATACAATCAATTACATGAAAATAAAAACACTGATCGGAAATAAAATAGAAAAAGAAAAATAAAAAAAAAAATAAAAAACCTTATGCTACCTTGTAAAACAAAAAATGGATATCGAAACAGGGTAACATTTTTGACATATGTAATCATTAGCTATGGACACTCTCCGACCACCAAAACCAGGAATCTGTTGGGCCTTTAACGAACCCAGACAAGAGTGGCAGGATTGAGATCCGGCAGTTCCAACCTTCATATCCGTCAACCCAAGGCAACAAGACTGGTAAACACCAGACACACACTACAGTTCCTAGTGGCCACTGGCCACACAACCTGAGAAAGCCCCTTCACACCGGGCATGCGTCGAAGGGCTGTGATACTGTGCGCAGACAACACATTCAAAACGGAGTGGGCGCGGCGGTCTGCACGGCCAAGCACACATTCACAACCGGAGGGCGCGAGGCTCGAAAAACCAGGAACTGCTAACCATTCTCCAAACCTAGCTTCAGTTTTCACACCAACTTTCCCCTTAATATCTTATGTATTGTTTTGGGGGAGACGACTATGATGTTCTTTCAGTAAAACTGTGGGTGCTGTGTCCCGGGAGATGGCGGTGGTGGGCTAAAGCAGGCATTCTAAATGAGCTGGAAAAACTGCACTTCAATCGAACATGGTGCCGTCTTATCCTAGCGGGCTACGCCACCGCATCGCTTACTGGATGTGGCACGGTACTGTTCTTCAAGAACTGACATAGCGAATATAAGCTAAAGCCCTTACAGCGCGAGCTTCAAAGTTGCTATGTAGGGGAGCCGGAGCGCGTGGATAAGTGACATCGTCTGTTTTAGGCGAACAGGAGGCGATGTAGTTGCATCCCAGTAATCAGCCCAAAGCCCTTGGACTCTGTTGCTCAGCAGGTGCTGGATAACGGGAAGGAGCGTTCTAAGAAAAATGCATTAGTATTGCTAAAGCAGCTGGACCAGGCTACAAATCTCTCTTCATGGAACGATAAAGGGGCTTTTGTGCACAAAGGCTCTGTGGTGAATGGTTCTAACATGCTTGACTGGCCGTGACCCAGACGTGCTCTGTTCCCAGCAGACGTGGACCTTAAAGATGGAATGTGTTTATGAATGTCGTGGTGCAATGGAACGTACCACCTTCTGTCATGGGCACTGCGGCCAACAGAGCTCTATAGAACATCTTACGACCTCGACCATCACTTAATCCAGAGGTGAAAGTAAACCGGTACAGTCCGGTATGGAGTACCAGCCAGAGCCAGTACGCTGTGCCGTACAGCACTGGCTTCCTCGGTGGGTATTTAAATGGCTCACAGCTCCCATGGCTTCAGGGAGCTTGGAGCCTTTTAAATTGCCCCCCGCAGCTCCAGCAGCCGAGCTGGGGCCAGGATTTAAAAGGCTCAAAACTCCCGCGGTTGCTGGGAACCCAGAGCCCATTAAATTCCTCCCTGCAGCTCCGGCAGCTGGGCTGGGGCCAGGATTTAAAGGGCTCAGAGCAAGGGTGAAAGTAACTTCCAGGATTTACCGGTACTGCTGGAGTCCTGAGGGGGCACAGCCTCAACCGGGAGGCGGGACCTCTCAAGATTTAAAAGTCCTGGAGCATGGCTGCAGCTGGGAGCCATAGGGCCTTTAAATCAACCCAGGGCTCAGGGGCAAATTAAAGGGCCCGGGGCTCTGGCCACTGCGGGAGAGCTGAGCCCTTTAAATCCGGCTCCAGCCCAGCTGCTGGAGCTGCGAGGGGAAACTAAAGGGCTCTGGGATCCCTGCAGCTATGGGAGCTCTGAGCCCTTTAAATCCCTGCCGAGGAAGCCAGTGTGGTCCAGAACGGCGTACTGGCTCTTGCCGCTACACCATACTGGACCGTACCAGCTGACGTTCACCTCTAGGTCAGAGCTCCCACAGCTGTGTAGAGCCCAGAGCCCTTTAAATCCCCCCCGCAGCTTCAGCAGCCGGGCTGGGGCCAGGATTTAAAGGGCTCAGAGCAGGGGTGAAAGTAACTTCCAGGATTTACCAGTACTGCTGGAGACCTGAGGGAGTGTGGCCTCAACCAGAAAAGGCGGGCCTCTCAATATTTAAAAGTCGTGGGGCACCGGCTGTGGCTGGGAGCCCCAGGTCCTGTGAATCAACCCGGGGCTCAGGGGCAAATTAAAGGGCCTGGAGCTCTGGCCATTGCGGAGCCTTGAGCCCTTTAGATTCTCACTGCAGCTCTGGCAGCCGGGTTTGAGCGTGGATTTAAAGGGCCCGGCCGCCCGAAGCTCCCACTGCTGCGGGAAGCCGGAGACTTACCGGGCTGGGGCCAGGATTTGAAGGGTCCGGAGCTCCTGTTGCTGCAGGGACCCCCAAGCCCTTTAAATCCCGGCCCCAGACTGGCCGCCGGAGCTGCGGGAGGGATTTAAAGGGCTCTGGGCTCCCCA
>NW_027425138.1:0-4381 GCF_003597395.2 Chelonoidis abingdonii
AGAGAGAGAGACAGAGAGAGACATAGAGACAAAGAGAGAGAGAGAGTCATAAAGAGAGAGAGAGACATAGAGACGACGAGACATAGAGAGAGACGTAGAGAGAGAGAGACATAGAGAGACAGATAGAGAGAGATAGAGAAACAGAGACATAGAGAGAGACATAGAGAGAGAGAGAGATAGAAACATAGAGAGTAAGAGAGACATAGACACATAGAGAGAGAAATGGAGAGAGAGAAACATAGAGTGAGACAGAGGGACATAAAGAGAGAGACCGAGAGAGAGAGACAGAGACAAATAGAGGGACATAGAGAGAGACACACAGACATAGAGAGAGAGAGACAGAGAGAGAGACATATAGAGAGACAGAGAGACATGTAGAGAGACATAGAGAGTGACAGAGATACATAGAGAGACATAGAGACATAGGGAGAGACATAGAGACATAGAGAGAGACAGAGAGACATAGAGAGATATAGAGACATAGAGAGAGACAAGGAGAGACAGAAAGACATATAGAGAGACATATAGAGAGACATAGAGACATAGAGAGAGACATAGGGAGACACAGATAGAGACATAGAGAGATATATAGGGAGACAGAGAGACATAGAGAGAGACATAGCGAGACAGAGAGACATAGAGACATAGGGAAAGACAGAGAGAGATAGAGAGAAAGAGAGACATAGAGACATACAGAGAGAGACAGAGGGAGACAGAGAAACATAGAGGAAGAGAGAGAGAGATGGAGAGAGACATAGGGAGACAGAGAGACATAAAGAGATACATAGAGACATAGAGAGAGAAATGGAGAGAGAGAGAGAAAGAGAGACATAGAGAGGAGACAGAGACAGACATAGAGAGACATAGAGTCATACAGAGAGAGACATAGAGACATAGAGAGACATAGAGACATAGAGAGAGACCTAGAAAGAGAGAGACATAGAGACATAGAGAGACAGAGAAATAGAGAGACAGAGAAACATAGTAAGATATAGAGACAGAGAGACATAGAGAGAGACATAGAGGCATAGAGAGACATAGAGAGAGAGACATAGAGAGAGAGAAAGACATAGAGATACAGAGAAAGACAGAGAGAGAGACACAGAGAGATAGAGAGAGAGAGAGACATAGAGATACATAGAGACATAGAAAGAGACATAGAGAGAGACAGAGAGACATAGAGAGACAGAGACATAGAGAGAGACATAGAGACATACAGAGAGAGAGAGACAGAGAGAGAGACATAGAGACATAGAGAGAGAAACAGAGAGAGATAGAGACAGAGAGAGACAGAGACATAGAGAGAGACAGAGAGACATAAAGAGACATAGAGACATAGAGAGAGACATAGAGACATAGAGAGAGACATAGAGAGAGACAGAGAGACAAAGAGAGAGAAACAGAGAGAGAGGGTGACATAGAGACATATAGAGAGAAACAGACATAGAGATATAGAGAGACAGAGATAGAGAGAGAGATAGAGAGAGAGAGACACAGAGAGAGAGAAATAGAGACCGAGAGATAGAGATACATAGAGAGACATAGAGAGATAGAGAGACATAAAGAGACATAAAGAGACATAGAGACATAGAGAGAGACATAAAGAGAGACAGAGAGACATAGAGAGACAAAGAGACATAGAGAGAGACATAGAGAGAAAGAGAGACATAGAGAGAGAGAGACATTGAGAGACATAGACACATAGAGAGAGAGACAGAGAGAGACAGAGAGACATAGAGAGACATAAAGAGAGGGAGACAGAGAGACATAGAGAGACATAAAGAGAGGGAGACAGAGACAGAGAGAGAGAGACATAGAGATATATAGTGAGAGAGACAAAGAAAGAGAGAGACATAGAGACAGAGAGAGAGACATAGAGAGAGACAGAGAGACATAGAGAGACATAGAGAAAGACATAGAGAAACAGAGAGATAAAGACATATAGAGATACATAGAGACATAGAGAGACATAGAGACACAGACAGAGACATAGAGACATAGAGAGATAGAGAGAGAAACAGAGAGAGAGGGAGACATAGAGAGAGAGAGACATAGGGATATAGAGAGACAGAGAGACAGAGAGAGAGAGAAAGAGACAGAGACAGAGAGAAAGAGATACATAGAGAGACATAGAGAGAGAGAGAGAGAGAGAGAGAGACATAGAGACATAGAGAGAGACAGAGAGAATAGAAGAAGAGAGACAGAGAGAAGAGACAGACATAGAAATAGAGAGAGATGATAGAAACATAGAGAACAAAGAAAAAAATAGAAAGAGAGAGAGACATAGAGACAGAAAGAGACATAGAGAGAGATAGAGACACATAGAGAGACATAGAGACAGAGAGAGAGACATAGAGAGAGACACAGAGACATAGAGAGAGACATAGAGAAGACAGAGAGACAGAGAGAGAGAAAGAGAAAAGAGAGAGACATAGAGAGAAGAGAGAGAGACGAAGAAAGAGAGACAGAGAAGAAAAGAGAAAAAGGAAAGAAAGAGAACAAAGAGAGAAGAGAGAGACATAGAGAGAGACATAGAGACAGAAAGAGAGACAGAGAGAGAGACATAGAGAGAAGAGAGAGAGACAAAGAGAACATAGAGAGAGAGAGATAGAGAGACAGAAAAGAGAGATAGAAGAGATAGAGAGAGAAAGAGACAGAGAAAAGAATAAGAGACAAGAGAGAGACAAGAGAGAATAGAGAAACATAGAGAGAAGAGAGAAACATAGAGAGACATAGAGAGAGACAGACATAGAGAAAGAGAAGAGAGATAGAGAGACATAGAGAGAGAGATAGAAGAGACAACATAGAGAGAGAAAGAGAGAGAGAGAGACATAAAAGACAGAGAGAGACAGAGAGATAGAGACATAGAGAGAGATAGAGACAGAGAGAACATAGAGAAGAGACAAAGAGAGAGACAGAGAGAGACTAGAGACAGAGAGAGAGAGAGAAGAGAGACAGAGAGAATAGAGAGAAAAAGAGAGAGAGAAAAAGAGACATTAATAGACACAGAGAGAGAAAGAGAGAAGAGAGAGAGAGAGGAAAAGAGAGAGAGACATAGAGAGAGAAAAGAGAGAAGAGACATAGAGAAAAAAAGAAAGAGAGAGAGACATAGAAGAGAGGAAAAGAAGAGAGAGACAAAGAGAAAGAGACAGAGAGAGAACAGAGAGAGAAGAGAGAGAGAAGAGAAAGAGAGAAAAAGAAGAGAATAGAGAGAGACAAGAGAGAGAGAGAGAGAGAGAGAGACAGAGAGATATAGAGACATATAGAGAGACAGAGACAGAGAGACAGAGAGAGAGAGAGAGAAAGAGAAAGACATAGAGACATATAGTGAGAGAGACAAAGAGAGAGGGAGACATAGAGACATAGAGTGAGAGAAAGAGACATAGAGAGACAGAGAGACATAGAAACATAGAGAGAGACAGAGAGAGAGACAGGGAGATATACACAGACTTAGAGAGAGACAGAGAGAGAGACACAGAGACATAGAGAGACATAGAGACATCGAGAGAGACATAGAGAGAGAGATAGAGGGACATAAAGAGACACAGAGACAGAGAGACATAGAGACATAGAGAGAAAGAGAGACAGTGAGAGATATAGACACAAGAGAGAGATATAGAGAGAGACAGATAGACATAGAGAGACATAAAGAGAGAGAGACATAGAGACAGAGAAAGAGAGAGACATAGAGATATATAGTGAGAAAGACAAAGAGAGAGAGAGACAGAGAGAGAAAGAGACATAAAGAAATATAGAGACACATAGAGATACTTACAGAGAGACAGAGAGACATGGAGAGACATAGAGAGAGACAGAGTGACATGGAGAGACATAGAGAAAGACATAGAGAGAGACAGAGACAGAGAGACATAGAGAGACAGAGAGACATAGAGACATAAAGAGAGACAGAGAGACATAGAGAAAGACATATAGAGAGACAGAGAGACATAGAGAGAGACATAGATAGAGAGAGACATAGAGACATAGAAAAAGACAAAAAAGAAAGAGAGACATGGAGAGAGACATAGAGACATAGAGATAGACATAGAGAGAGACATAGAGACACAGACAGAGACTTAGAGACATAGAGAGAGACATAGAAACATAGAGACACAGACAGAGACATAGAGAAATAGAGAGAGACATAGAGACATAGAGAGAGACATAGAGAAACGGAGAGACATAGAGAGAGACATAGAGACATAGAGAAAGACATAGAGACATAGAGAGAGACAAAGAGACATAGAGAGAGAAACAGAGAGAGAGGGAGACATAGAGACATAGAGAGAGAGAGAGACATAGAGATATAGAGAGACATAGACAGAGAGACATAGAGACAGAGAGAGAGAAAGAGACAGAGAGAGAGAGACAGAGAGAGAGA
>NW_027425139.1:0-1023 GCF_003597395.2 Chelonoidis abingdonii
CCCCTCGGTTTAGGGGCCCCTGGAAATGTTGTTTTGGGGTCCCTGGGGTTTGGGGCCACTAGAAATGGGGGTTTGGGGCCCCTGGTAATGGTGTTTTGGGGGCCCTGGTCTTAGGGGCCCCTGGAAATGTGGTCTTGGGGCCCCAAAGTGTTAGGGGCCCCTGGATATGGCGATTTGTGGCCCCTGGGGTTTGCGGCCCTGTGAAATGGTGTTTTGGGGACCCTGGAAATGGAGGTTTGCGGCCTCTGGGGTTAGGGACCCTTAGAAATGGGGGTTTGGGGACCCAGGGGTTAGGTTCCCACTGGAAATGGGGTTTTGGGGCCACTGGTGTTAGGACCCCCTGGAAATGGGATTTTGGGGTGCCAGGGTTTTTGAGCCCCTGGAAATGGGGGTTTGGGGCCCCTGGTGTTAGGGGCTCCTGGAAATGGGGTTTTGGGGCCCCTGGAGTGGGGCACAAGGGGTTTGGGGCCCTTGGAAATGGGGTTTTGGGGCCCCTGAAAATGGAGATTTGGGGTCCCTGGGTTTTGGGTCCCCTGTAAATGGGGTTTTAGGGGGCCCTGGATATGTGGATTTGGGCCCAAAGGGGTTGGGGTCCCTGGATATGGGGATTTGGGGCCCATGGGGTTTGGGGCCCCTGGAAATGGGGTTTTGGGGACCAGGGGTTAGGGGCCCCTGGAAATGGGGTTTGGGGCCCCTGGAAATGGGGTTTTGGGGCCCCTGATATTAGGGGCCCTGGAAATGGGGTTTGGGGGCCCCTTGAGTTAGGGGCCCCTGGATATGGTTATTTGGGGCCCCTGGAAATGTGGTTTTGGGCCCTTGGGGTTTGGAGCCCCTGGAAATGTGATTTTGGGGCCCCAGGAGTTAGGGGACCCTGGAAATGGGGTTTTGGGGCCCCTGGAAATGGGGTTTTGGGCCCAAAGCTGTTAGGGGCCCCTGGATATGGGGATTTGGGGCCCCTGGGGTTTGGGTTCATTGGAAATGGGGTTTTGTTACCCCTGGGTTTATGGGCCCCTGGAAATGGGG
>NW_027425139.1:4202-5756 GCF_003597395.2 Chelonoidis abingdonii
CTGGAAATGGTGTTTTTGTGCCACTGGAAATGGGGTTTGGGGGCCCCTGGGGCCCCTGGTTTTGGGGCCCTGGAAATGGGGTTTTGGGGCCCCTGGTGTCAAGGGCCCTTGGAAATGTGATTTTGGGGCCCCAGGGGTTAGGGGCCACTGGATATGGGGATTTGGGGCCCCTGGGGTTAGAGGACCCTGGAAATCACGTTTTGGGGCCCCTGGAGTTTGGGGCCGCCTGGAAATGCGGTTTTCGCGCCCCTGGGGTTAGGGGATCCTGCATATGGGGGTTTGGGGCCCCTGGAAGTGGGATTTTGGGGCCCCAGGTTTTAGGGTCCCCTGGATATTGGGATTTGGGGTCCCTGGGGTTTGGGGCCCCTGGAAATGGGGTTTTGGGACTCCTGGGGTTAGGGACCCCTGAAAATGGGGGTTTGTGCCCCCAGGGGTTAGGGGCCCGTGGAAATGGGGTTTTGGGGCCCCAGGGGTTAGGGGCCCCTGGATATGGGGATTTGGGGACCCTGAGGTTTGGGGCCCCTTGAAATGGTCTTTTGGGGCCCAAGGGGTTAGGAGCCCCTGGAAATGGTGTTTGGGGCCCCTAGGGTTAGGGGCCCCCTGGAAATGGTGTTTTGGGGCCCCTGAGGTTAGGGGTTCCTGGGAATGGGGTTTTGAGGACCCTGGGAATGGGGTTTTGGGGACCCTGGTGTTAGGGGCCACTGGAAATGGGGCTTTCCAGCCCCTAGGGTTAGAGACCTCCTAGAAATTGGGTTTTGGGACCCCAGGGGTTAGGGGCCCCTGGAAATGGGGTTTGGGGGCCCCTGGCGTTTGGGGCCCCTGGAAATTGGGTTTGGGGGCCCCAGGGGTTAGTAGCACCTGGAAATGGGGATTTGGGGCCCCTGGGTTTTGTGGCACCTAGAAATGGGGTTTTGGGCCCCTGGGGTTTGGGGCCCATGAAAATGGGGTTTTGAGGCCCCTGGGGTTAGGGGCCCCTGGGAATAGAGATTTCGGGCCCCTGGGGTTTGGGGTCCCTGGAAATGGGGTTTTGGGGCCCCTGGAAATGGGGTTTTGGGGCCCCTCTTGTTTGAGGACTCTGGAAATGGGGTTTTGGGGCCCCTGTGGTTATGGCCCCTGCAAATGGGGGTTTGGAGCCCCTAGGTTTAGTGGCCCCTGGATATGGGGATTTGGGGCCCCTGGGATTTGGGGCCCCTGGAAATGGGCTTTTGGGACTAGTGGAAATGGGGTTTGGGGGCCCCACACGTTAGGGGCCCTTGGAAATGGCGGTTTGGGGCCCCTGTGGTTTAGGGCCACATGGAAATGGGGTTTTGGGTCCCCAGGGGTTAGGGTCCCCTGGATATGGGGATTTGGGGCCCCTGGGGTTTGGGGCTCCTGGAAATGGGTGTTTGGGGCCCCATGGGTTAGGGGCCCCTGGAAATGGGGTTTTGGGTCCCCTGCTGTTAGGGGCCCCTGAAAATGGGGTTTTGGGGCCCTGGAAATGTGGTTTTTGGGCCCCCGGCGTTAGGGGTCCCTGGAAATGGGGTTTTGGGGCACCAGGGATTAGGGGCCCGTGGC
>NW_027425140.1:0-2788 GCF_003597395.2 Chelonoidis abingdonii
TTTTTTTTTTTTTTTAAAAACAACAAGGTCCTTAATTTTTTTTTTATGATGAGTACAATTCCTTCACTCAAATCTGAAATTAGAAATGTCAGTTTCCTAGAGTTCATGCACACTGTGATATTTGGATAATGCCAAAAAAGGTTTCATTACCGTGCTCTAGCCTTGGCACAGCTTCAGGAAAATTCACATGCCATATTAGAGTGCACATCTGCTCCCCTTCCATTTTCTTTTAATGTACTGCACGAGAGAGGAATACTATTTCCATTGAACATCATTGTAGTGGTGTGATAGGTAATAACCTGCCTTAATCTTTGTGGTATCTGTATGAATTTTTTACTTTGTATTAAGTCCCTACAAAATTTTAAACTCAATACTGAACATATGGTAACTGCCAGAGAACAGACCAAAGTAAACTCTTCATTTGCATGTTAAATTCTTTCCAGGAATACGCTCATCAACAATATGGAGAGAGAATTAATTGAAAAATATGCAAAGGCTCTTGATTGCTGGAAGAAAGAGATATGATAGGATTTATTATATGTAAACGTTTTAAGCTCAAAGAGCCCAGATGATATAGACTGTCCTCTTCCCTAGACTAATGTAATTTGGAAATAGTTCCACTGAATTCAGTGAATGGAGGTCTGGGGAAGTGAATGGATCTCAAACAATGGTCAACCTATTTATCCTCTGTGAATACCAAAGGCCTTGTCTGAGGGAGCATTCAGACAGATCCCACTGGAGTCAATAAAACTGTTCATGAAGTAAGGTACTACTCAAAATTGCCCCTTAACAAATAGTACATCTGGGCTTGAATCAAAGCCCACTGGAGTCAAAGGAAAGACTCCTATTGATTTTGATGGACTTTGGATCAGGCTATGTGTGAAGTGAGATAATGTCCCATACATACATAAATAAAGGACTGAATTATCAAGGAAAACATAGCAGAGTGAATATTCAGTATGTATTTTGGAATCATGAGAGAAGGGAATTTTTTTTTCTTTGAATTGCTTTCAGTGGGTTGCCCTGGTGTAACACGAAGCAAAATTTGATTTTTCAGATATCTACCTGCTTTGGAGTTACAATAATTCACAAAAATTACAATGTCCTTATTTCTTAATTCCAAAATACATATTTGCCATTCATTAAAATGCATCTAATCATGCTGGTTCAGCTCAGACTAACCAGTTCACACCAAAACTCCAGTTCCAAAGAGCCTTGAACTTTGGAGTGTTTGAAATACAGATCTGAATTTTGCAGGCTATTTCTGTCCCAGATACTGTGCAGAAACAAATAGCTGATAGTGAATTTGTAAACCAGGTGACAGGTGTTAAATGAGAATCCCCATCAGTTTTAAAACAGAGAATGATGTTAGTGTTGGAAATCTCCCTTATACTCTTTCCTCACAAGTGGTTTTGTCCTCATGAGTTGGCGTCTATGTTTTAAGTGCTGGCTGGAAAGTGACTATATAAGATGACCTAATGAGTCAACAGTGTTCCTTATGAAAGTCACCTGATATCTTCTGTGTCCACAGAGTAACGTATGTCCCTCTTCCATTATCTCTTTGGAGCAGAAACCACAGCACTTTCTATGGCCACAACTCACCTCAATTCATAGGCTATCACCTAAAATTTGGTGCATTTGGATCCAAGATTTTGAGTCAAGTCAATTGCTATTTTAGATGATTTGAATAAATTTGAAACCTACTGTAGAACAACAATTGATCTTGGCATTTAAACAGCATTTCACTTTTTTTCCCTGAATGCAAACTATTTATTTTTTTAAAACAAGGATAAAATACACAATAACTACTCTAAATACTAAATAGACCAAAATATTCTAGATAAATATTTCCCTTGCTGTAATGAAAAAACAACAAGAATATATTTTAATTACTACATGAAAATATATGATAATCATAAAAATGTCTTTGGCACTGAAAATGTAAAATCCTGCTTCCTGGAGATGTCAGTGTTACCTTAAGACAGGGGTCGGCAACCTTTCAGAAGTGGTGTGGCGAGTCTCCATTTATTCACTGTAATTTAAGATTTTGCGTGCCAGTAATGCATTTTAACGTTGTTAAACGGTCTCTTTCTATAAGTCTATAATACATAACTAAACTATTGTTGTATGTAAAGTAAATAAAGTTTTTAAAATGTTTAAGAAGCTTCATTTAAAATTAAATTAAAATGCAGAGGCCCAGACTGGTGGCCAGGACCCAGGCAGTGTGAGTGCCACTGAAAATCAGCTCACATCCTGCCTTTGGCACATATACCATAGGTTGCCTATCCCTGCCTTAAGACATGATTCTTTTCATGTGTCAGGATTCAGAAACTGATCAGAGAACTGAAACTGCAATGGAAATTTCTTATCCGAGAGTTGTGATCAATAAAAACACATGCTCATAAATACAGCAAAGCTTCAAAAGTTTAAATTACTGCTTTTCATTCTGCATTCTCACAAGGAACACTGTAGTAGCCTATGCCAGGGTGACTGGTGATGGCAGGAAGATGTCACTCTGAAATTAAGCTCGATTTTGAAAATGCTGCTGCTCAGTAAGGTAACTAGAATGTATAAGGCACACTGCAATGAGTTGCAGTGCTGGGGGGGGGGAATCTGTTCATAGTGAAACTTCTTAGCAAAAGTGATGTGTTTACAAAATGTCCATTGAACCCAAACAAATATGCTAAAAATTGAAAATGTTCAGACAAAATGTGGTGAGGACAAAGCTTCTGCTTTTAGGATGATTTATACTGTGGCACTGCCTTGAGGGCCCAGTCAGGGATCAGCT
>NW_027425140.1:5295-9061 GCF_003597395.2 Chelonoidis abingdonii
GGTTGGGGCGGGGCCGGGGACAGAGGGGGGTTGAGCACTCACCGTCACCAGTAGAAGTTGGCTCCTATTCCTAAGAGTGGAGAACTACTAATGAACGTTTCAAATGCAAGGCACCGGTGAGTGGGTGAGACACACAATAAGGAGCAGGAGAAGAAGTTTAAAGCAATGTCCATTAGTGTGGAATGTTGCTCCTGAGAGAGACATGATTCGATTTTTTTTCTAACTTTTTTGCAAACTGTATGTTCAGTGTCTGTTCTGACCGGCAGTCTTGTTGCTTGGCTTTCTTTTAAACCTCTCTTTTTGCTTTCAGAATTTTAGAATGTAAT
The DNA here is from genome assembly GCF_003597395.2 of Chelonoidis abingdonii. NCBI lineage: Eukaryota > Metazoa > Chordata > Testudines > Testudinidae > Chelonoidis > Chelonoidis abingdonii. Next base: position 5,622 of record NW_027425140.1, read on the forward strand.
CATTGTAAGGGCTCCATTGTTGTATGAGACATCTTTTCTAACTACATTAAAGACACAACTCCCTTTATAATCACTATAAGAATTCCACTGGGAGAAAAGGACCCGGGAATGAAAGAGCATGTTTCTTACTGCTATGCAGTGAAGGAAGGAGCAAACACCTTGGAGCTGCAAGAACTACGCTGTTCAGAGTTGGCAGAGGGGACAGACAAGGTCATTTACCCCAAAGCCCACTGAATGGTTTTTGGAGCTGCTCTGCAGAGGCTACTTGAGTCACCTATCATTGTCCCACCAAGATGGACATAGCCTACAGAGTACATTGCCAGATTTCAGGATAGTGAGGATATTATACCCAGCAGTAATGCAAGAAACCTACAGACATCAACCTGTAATACATTAGCTTATGCAGTTAGCTTCCACAGTTAGGCCTTTGAGCTTTAGCATACGCAATTTGACCAGTAGTGACCTGTAAGAGGGCATTATATTTGTTGTTTTGCCTATTTTGAAATATGTAGTTTTGCTGAGATCTTGCATAAAATGCTGCAAGGTAACCGCAAGAAGTAAGCTGATACCAGTTTGGGATATTTGGCAATGGGAAGATCAGCAGATATACAACTACAGGGTTGCCATATTAAAAGGTTGACACGCATGATAATTTGGGATAACTAATATACTAATGTATAGAATAAGAACATCCCAACATTGTTAGGGTGAGGAAGTTAGTAACAGACAAAGGAAGCAGAACACTCTTATGAATATTCATGACAGCTACCAAACCCTATAAGCCGCCTGCGCAGCCATGATGTAGGCAAGAGACCTTGACCCTTGGACTCACTTTGCATGCCAGAAAGACAGGCTTGGACCACCAGTTGCCTTCCAGTCTTTAGATCTCCATGAGAATTGTATGAGTATGCGTACGGGATGATGCAGGACACCAGACTGATACTGCACTATAGGATTGGGAGAGACTTCTGTTTTTATTAACTGTGTTGATAAAAATATTAAAAGCTGTGCTTTGCCCTCAGTGAGTACTGCCAATGTGCATGTTAGGATCTCCAACCAGACAGTAATTGTGAATCTGTTGTGCCTGATCTGACCAAACCTCAGAGGTCTAATTGCTTGCTAGATGGAGATTTTAAATAATCAATATAATCAATAAATTAGGCAATATGGATGATTCACACTTCAACCCACACACACTTAGTAGAATTACAGTGGTTCTGCTCCCAGGGTGACCTCCATGACTGTTGAAATGGGGGCTGGATTTGCCCCTGTAATAAACTGGTCATCAGTGGGTTAACTGTGTTACTCAGAGTATTATGACTTGAAACCATGCTCCGCCCCTCCCTTACTTCCTGTTTACTGAGTGTGTCTCCCCCACCCCCACTCTCCTCACTGTTATGTAGTGGAATAAAGTAGCACATTACTTATCAGACTGTAAGCTGGGAAAGTCTGTTTCTTGCGCACTAAGCGGTCCTATTACAAAAGTCTCTTACTGCACACTGTGTGACCTAGCAAGGTTGCTAGTATGGCTCAACAAGGTTCAGAGTGTTGCTGAGGTATTGTTCTCCTTAGTGCTGTCTTCCTCCTTCTGCACAGATATTGGCAGATGGGTGTTTACACTCAATTCAGGTTGACACAAAATACAGATTTAGAGCAGCCTTTGTTCTGGCTGTTGTAATGCTGTGGTTTGGGGCCTAGCTTTAGGGTTTTTAGTTTTTACCGCTGTTGCACGGTTATACAAATTTATAAGAGAAGTTTTAGGTGATGGTCCCAAAGATTCCATTCCTAAACTAGACTCTCATATTTTTAGCTTCCCAAAATTGTCACATTAGATTTAATCAGTTTCTTCAGCTGGAAGCAGTGAAAATGCCTATCCAATTTAGAGTCATTTTCTAAAGTGCTAAAGAGGGTTCAGAGAAGAGCCACAAGAATGATTAAAGGATTAGAAAACATGCCTTATAGGGATAGACTCAAAGAGCTTGATCTATTTAGCTAAACAAAGAGAAGATTAGGGGGCGACTTGATCACAGTCTATAAGTACCAACAGGGGGAACAAATATTTGATAATGGGCTCTTCAATCTAGCACAGAAAAGTAGAATGAGATCCAATGGCTGGCAATTAAGGCTAGACAAATTAGGTTGGAAAATAAGCATAAATTACCCAGGGTCATGGTGGATTCTCCACCATTGCCTACTTTTAAATCAAGATTGGATATTTTTCTAAAAGATTATTTTGAGGAAGTTGTATGGTCTGTGTTATACAGACTAGGTGATCACAGTGGTCCCTTATGGCCTTAGAAACAATGAATAAATTAGAATACACTTGTCATGGTTACAGAGGTAGTTGCACCTGCTCTGTCTGAGTGCGCCCCCTCAGGTGTCAGGCCTTGTGGAATTCCACAGTTCTTCCACTCTTAAACCAGGCCCTGTGTGTCAACTGGGATTACCCAGTAGGCCCAACTGAGTTGGGTACCTGCAGTTGTTCCCTTTGAGGGGGTTTGTGACCTGTGGTGTACAGTGATCAGACAGCGTCTTAAAGACCAAGGTTTTGTTTAATCTTAAAAGCATGACAAAGCATAACATAATATAAAAAAGATTTTAAAACAGTCTATCTACGTTCCTATCTTACCAAAAGACTTACCATCCTTTGATAGATACCCTTGGCAAGTCTCACTTGTCTAGTCACCCCTAACCTCTGGAGTCTGGGTGTCAATTTGTTACCTTATCTCTTTCTCCCCTTCCCCATGGGCCTGCTTAAGGGAGCACCAGGGACTGTTTAAATCTAATCAGGGTCTTTGTTAACCAGTGTTCACAAGCGTCCTCTCCTCTCAGGGCTTGTCTACACTGACAATTTACAATGCTGCAACTTTCTTGCTCAGGGGTGTGAAAACACACACCCTGTAAAGCACTAGTTGTAAACAGTGCACCAGTGCTGGGAGCTACGCCCCTCGTGGAAGTGGGTTTTTTTCTCCCAGCACTGTGCTGCAATCACACAAGCCATGTTAGAGCACCAGGGCTGGTGCAAGCGCTTAGGCGACTGGAGGGAGGCACCATTTTCTTTGGCAGCGACCGCGGTAGCCGTATCTTTGGCTGCCCCAGTCGCCACTAGCATTTAGGTGGAGGGAGCTGGGCAGGAGAGCATGGGGAAGGCCGCCTGCAGGAAGTAAGGGGCAGGGTAGCACGCAGGGGAACTCCCTGCCCCAGCTCACCCCTGCCCCGCCTCCTCCCCAAGCACGCCGTGGCCGCTTCACTTCTCCCGCTTCCCAGGCTTGCGGCGCCTAAGCTGATTGGTGCCACAAGCCTGGGAGGCAGGAAAAGTGAAGCAGCCACGGCGTGCTTGGGGAGGAGGCGGGGCAGGGGTGAGCTGCTTCACTTCTCCCACCTCCCAGGCTTGCGGCACCAATCAGCTTAGGCGCCGCAAGCCTGGGAGGTGGGAGAAG
>NW_027425141.1:0-7284 GCF_003597395.2 Chelonoidis abingdonii
GGTGAGCGAGTGTGTGAGAAACACCAGGAGACTGTGAAGTTGTTCTGCGAGGAGGATCAAGCTCCCATCTGTGTGATCTGCCAAGAGTCCCAGGGTCACAGAGCTCACATGGTGGTTCCCATAGAGGAGGCTGCCCAGGAGTACAAGGTAGGGGAGCCCAGTCTATTGTAACAGGCTGGAGTTTAAATAAGTAAAGCATCACATAGAATGGGATCTTCCACTGGGAATTTCTAGACTTGGACATATTTAGGGTTCTTGCTGGTTTAATCTGAATGCCTCATTTCCTGTGTGTGTACATATACACACACACATACCATTAAGAAGACAGGAAATGACACACTTACGTTAATTGATCTCTGTTCTTAACCTCTTGCTGAATAACGTCTGGGAGTTGGATCAAAGTAACGCTGAACTTTTGTTACCTAATAGTTCTGTTCAAAATGACATTGCTCAGGAGCTGAATAAAACCGACAGTGTTAATACAGGGCCCAATTCAGCAAAACGATTAAGCACGAGCTTAACTTTAAGACCATAATTTGTCTGACTGAAGACAATGGAGCTATTCCCTTAATCTAACGCAGTGGCCACCAGCCGGTAGATCGCGATAGACTGGTCAATCCTGGAGCCTCTGCCAGTCAATCGCGATCTCTGGCTGCTAAAAGTCTGGCAGCACAGTGGTTCTAAGCAGGGTCCCTTCCTGCCCTGTCCCCATGCCACTAACACATGCATGTCTCTGCGGCATCTGAGGGGAAGGGGCAGTGGGTGTCTGTGAGCTGCCTGCGCCTGGAAACACCTTCCCCGCAGCTCCCATTGGTCGTAGTGCCCAGCCAGTGGGAGCTGTGGAGTTGGCACTGGGGGGGACAGGGCCAGTGGCAGCGCAAAGAATTGCCTGCTGCCCTCTCCCCCCTGGGCCGCAGAGACATGCCAGCTGCTTCCCGGAGCAGTATAGGACCAGGACAGGCAGGGATCCTCCCTTAGACCCACTGCACAGTCAACTGGGAGCCACCTCGCACCCCTTCCTGCACCCCACCCCCTGCCCCAACCCAGAGTCTCCTCCTGCACTCAATCTCCCTCCCACCCCCTGCCTCAGCCCTGAACCTGCACCCAAACTCTTTCCCAGAGCTTGCACCCTCACTCCTTCCAGCATCCCAACCCCCTGCCCTAGCCTGGAGCCCCCTTCTTCACCCAAGCTCCCTCCAAGAACCTGCACCCCTCCCTCCTGCACCCCAATCCCCTGCTCCAGGTTCAACCTGGAGCCACCTCCCACATGCCAAATCCCTCAGCTCCAGCCCAAAGACTGCACCCTCTGCACCCTAACCTGGTGCCCCAGCCCAGTGAAAGTGAGTGAGGGTGTGAGAGAGTGAGCAATGGAGGGAGGGGGGAATGGAGTGAGCAGCACGGGGCCTCAGGGAAGGGGTGGGTAGATCCTGGGTTGATCTTAAATTCAAAAAGCGATCTTGTACGTAAAAACGTTGAGACCACTGATCTAACACAAGCATGTGTTTCAGTGTTTTGCTGAACAATGGCCATTCTTTTCCTTTCTCTGCATCTCGCATTTTATTCCTGACAAAGGAATCACTCAGTTCTTGGTTCCCAACATGTGATATCTCGCAGAGGCCAGGGGGCAAGGATCATACAGACCAAGATGGTAACATCAGTAACCAGTAAAACAGTCCAGTGAATTGGAGGAGACAAACCTGGTAGCCAACTATGCATGGCTGTGGAATCATTTTCTCCTTTTGAGTTAAATCAGCTGCAAAAAGTTTAAACAAATGCAGTCATATCTGTGCAGCTGGGTTGTAGTTTGTAGGGACTGCATTCTCCCTAAGCTGCTATCCAAAGAAGGGAAAAAAGTTGAACACCAACATTATCTTTGCTCAGGAAAAAATTCAGATCCAATTACAGATTCTGAAGGAAGAGAGAGAAAAGCTGATGGGATTGAAACTGACCAAAGAGGCAAGAATCTGGGAGCATCTGGCAGGTACCAGTTGTTATTATCCAGCAAGGACATGTAGGTGTGTGTCCCTCCCAGGGTGGGTATCACTCTGGTAGTGTGGGGTTCCGGGGAGAGTCTGGGTCTCATGCTGTGACCATGTGTCACTGAGTGAGATCCTGTGTTGCTATGTTCCCTTTGGGGATGTCCCATCTCTGCTGGCTGGACTGTGACAGAGACTGTGTCTTGTACTCAGGCTGGTGAAAATGCCCCTGGACTCTGATACGTGAAGGGGGAGAGATGCAGTGTGTGATCCTGGGCTGGCTTGCACTAGGCATGAGGCCATGGCCTGGCTGCCTCGTTTCCCTCCCTCCTAAGCAGCCAGAAGCATACATCTGCTCCAGGGGCACAAGGCAGCTTGTGTGATACAGAAAGTGCCTGTTCTCCCCCATCCCTGCTGTGAGTCCAGGCTCAGTCTGGGCCTGTGTGTCTGTGTTTGGACAGGCTGGGAATTACTGAGGGTTCCTGTTTGCACCCCTAGAGATGTTATGTGTTTGGGCATCTCTGGGAGCTGGGCAGCTATCCGGATTTCCTGAGTTAATGTATAGCGCTGGGGTCGGCAACCGTTCAGGAGTGCGGTGCCGAGTCTTCATTTATTCACTCGGATTTAAGGTTTCGCGCGCCAGTCATACATTGTAACGTTTTTAGAAGGTCTCTTTCTATAAAGTCTATAATATACAACTAAACAATTGTTGTAGTAAAGTAAATAAGGTTTAAAAATGTTAAGAAGTTCATTTAAAATAAAATTAAAATGCCGAGCTCCTCGGACCAGGGGCCAGGACCCAGGCAGTGTGAGTGCCACTGAAAATCAGCTCGCGTACCGCCTTTGGCATGCGTGCCATAAGTTGCCTACCCATGTATTAGGGAGGGTTACTGGGGGGGGGGGGGGGGGGGGGGGGGGGGGGGAGGGTCTGTTTGAGTTCTCTTTTGTTTCATTCTTTTTGTTTGTTTGCTTCCCCAGCCTCTCTCACTCTCATTGTCATCCAGGTCTGTCTACACAGTAACTAGACACACCATGGCTGGCCTGTGCCAGCTGACTCAGGTTCGCTGGGCTCAGGCTGTGGGGTCTAGGACCCTGAGAAGTGAAGGGTCCCAGAGCTCAGGCTGCACCCTGAACCCTGAAGTCACACAGCAATGAAACAGCCCTGCAGCCCAGAAGCACCGACTTTCTGTTTTCCCTGGGGTGCTCGACCCCCGCTCTGCCCCACACCCATCCTCACTTCTCCCGCTCCCCCAAGGCCCTGCCCCATTCCACACCCTCCCTCGAAGCATGCGCCCCAGCCTCGCTTCAGTCTCTTCCTGCCCCCGCTTCTCCCCCTCCCGCCCCAGCGCATCGTGCATGCCACTGAACAGATGATCACTGGCATGTGTAAGAGGCGCTGTGTGAGGAGGAGGAGCTGATCAATGGGGCCGCTGGTGGGTATTGAGCACCCACTCTTTTTCCCTGTGAGTGCTCCAGCCCTGGAGCACCCATGGATTGGCGCCTTGCTGCAGCCCGAGCCCTGTGAGCCCAAGTCAGCTGGCACAGGTGAGCTGCAGGTTTTTCTTTGCTGTGTGGATATACCTCGGGGTCCTGTCTTAACTTCTTCTTCAGGACCTACCTGAAAGGTCACAGACTCTCTCATCTCAGGCACATAGACTCACCAATCAGATTACAGCCATCAGGAACTGTAGGAAATCTTCCCCCTAACAATACTGAGAACTAGATAAATTCCTGGAGAATTGGTCCATCAATGGCTATCAGCCCAGGATGGGCAGGGATGGTGTCCCTAGCCTGGTAGCCAGAAGCTGGGAATGAGTGACAGGGATGGATCACTTGATGATCACCTGTTCTGTTCATTCCCTCTGAAGCACCTGGCATTGGCCATTGTCGGAAGAGAGAAACTGGGCTAGATGGAATTCTGGTCTGACCCAGTCTGGCCGTTATGTTTTATGGGAAAGTTTCTCTCAAGCACTATTTAAGGTTGCAATAAAATACCCCTTCCCCCTCCCCATGAGTACCCAGGGTCTCATCTAGAGCTGCCATGAATTGGCAGAGCTGCCTTGATGTTCGTAGAGTTAAACAAGCTGAAGATCTGGCCCCAGGTGACTCACTCTGTGGGGCCTGCCCTGCCGTGTCCCTTCCTCATTACAGAAGCAGCTAGTAGAAACAGAGAGGCTGAAGATTCTGTCTGACTTTGAGCAGCTGCGGCAGTTCCTGGAGGAACAAGAGCGACTCCTGCTGGCCCAATTGGAAAACCTGGACAAGGAGATTGAGAAGAGAAGAGATGAGAACATTGCCAAACTCTTGGAGAGATTTCCTCTCTAAATGCATGATCAGCGAGCTAGAGGGGAGTACCAGCAGCCAGCGAGTGAATTCCTGCAGGTGAGATACTGGATCCTTGATATGCAAGAGCCTTGGAGTCCAGGAATCAAACACTAGAGTAGAACTCACATAGTTATGCAGCTGAAATATAATTTTTTACTCTTTCTATCCATTAGTATTGTTATTTGCTTCATTGTTAGGAGAACTGGGTATTTTAAATCAATGTAACCTATCTAAGTACTCAATGTCCCCATGACCGTCGGATCTGCATGCCTCCCCAAAATAAATGCATTGATCCTCTTCTTAGGGAAGGATTATTAGCTGCAATTTACAGATGGGGTGGACTGAGGCAAAGAAACCTGGATCCCAAAGGGACTTGTCATTGCAAGGCCTAACTTTCAGGTCCTTAGAAAATCACTGTAACAACAGTGGGATCCACAACGTTAGGCCCCCAGGCTCCCTGCACGAGGCACTGGCAGAACTAGGCACCGAAGAACGGGAGCCACAAAAGCACAGCATACTAGGCAAGGGGCCACTGAAGCCGGCCGATGGGAGATGCTGAGGAAGGGTGTGTCTCATGCTCCCCACTCTTACAAAGAGAGGTGCCCAAATTTGGACTGCAGGGGAGGCGCCTGGCTCTTGCAAATGGGAACCCCTTACCTGGAGACTGGTGGCTTCTGGTGCTTAAATCGTTCTTGTGGAAAGAGTCAGGTGGGTAACTAGTGCCCAACAAAGCCACGCTGGTGGCAGAGTCGGCTTGCCCTTATAACCTTTAGCTCAGTAATTAGGGTACTTGGTCGGGAGGTAAGAAATTCTGGTTCAATCCCTGTCTGATGAGAAGGAGAGATGACAGGGGGTCCCATCTTAGAGATACACACCCTAACCCTGGCCTAAAAGAGCAGATTTTAGTTTTGCTTCTCTTCTAGCCTACTCGAAGGAAAGGGCACAATGGACTAAGCAGTTAGGTACAAAGAATAGCCCTAAGGTATACCCTGAACTCATCTAAACAGCTACCGAGATTGGTTTGCATTGCATCTCGTTCAATTTCACTAAGTTCCTTCTCAACCTTCCCTTCTAGGATGTCCGAAGCACCTTGAGCAAGTATTGCAGCTCCTTCTCACTTCCACTCACAAGTTTCCCTTCTGTTCTTAGCATCGGTTTGTATTGTGGTAGTATTTAGGGGCCCAAAGCACAGACTAATGGGCTCCATGCGTAACATGGACAAAAATGCCATAGGCACTCCATCCGTAGGGCTCTTCCATGGGTGGTCTGTGGCTGGAGCACCCACGGAAGAAAAATAGAGGGTGCTCAGCACCCACCGGTGGCGGTGCCCCCACTGATCAGCTCCTCCCCCTCCCTCCCAGCAGCTCCCGCCCACTGTGGATCAGCTGTTCGGCGACGTGCAGGAGGCTCTAGGGTGGAGGGGCAGAGAGAGGGCAGGGTGCACTCAGAGAAGGGGTGGAATGGGTGGGAAGAGGTGGCCTGGGGTCTTGTGGAAGGGATGGAGTGGGGCTAGAACTGTGGGTTGAGCACTCCCAGGAAATGAGGAAGCCAGCGCCTGTCCTGCCATACACCTCACTGGGAAAGGATCCTCCTTCCTTGCCCTTTTGACTAGGACAAGCGTTGGTGTCCTACAGTCCAGAAAGCCTTACCTTGCAGGCCCCTCCGAATGAGGAGACCCGGGTGCTTTCCTCCTCTTAGAGGGAAGGCAGAGTGAATTTCCAAACACACAGTGGCTCTCGTAGTGAAACAAGATTTATGTGAACATAGAGCAAGAAGATCATTTTTTAAAAATTGATGATCTCCACTTATCTATGTTTATATCTCTACTGGCTGAGAGCAAAATTCTTGGCTACCAGATAACTTTTGGGTGATGCATGAGGCAAGCTGAAGCTGTGGTGTTCTCTCAGTCCACTTCCAAGCACTTAAATGGCCACATCATAAAGATGTACAGCACAGACATCATGTTTTTTGCCCACTTTTTGGTAAATCGCAGCAGGAAAGCCAAGGATCGAATTGGCCGTGGGTTCAGATGAGTTTTGTCGGGTCCATATATAAAGCACAGGAATAAAACTCTATTAGGGAAGCTTCAACTGAGGGCTTGTCTACACTGCCACCTTACAACAATGAAACTTGCTTGGTCAGGGATGTGAAAAAAGATACCCAGTGGTGAGCTGGAGCCGGGTCACACTGGTTCGTGGGAACTGATTATTAAATTTAGAAGCCCTTTTAGAACCAGTTGTCCTGCACGGGACAACCAGTTCTAAAGGGGCTTCTAAATTTAATAACCGCAGCAGGTAACCCGGGGAGGGGGACATGCAGGGGAACCGCTCTCTGCCCCAGCTCACCTCCGCCTCCCTGGGCCTGAGCTTGAAGCTGCCGCTTGCTTCTTAGCCCTCCCAGGCTTCCTTCATGAACAGCTGATTTGCGGGAAGTGGGGGAGCTGCAAGCTCAGCTTGACCCACTGCTCCAGGCACTGTGCAGTGGTGTGGCCTAGCTCCAGCCGAGCGGCACAGCTGTAGCGCCGCCAGCCACCTTCAGGCAGCACGGTAAGGGGGCGGGGAGCAGTGTATGTGTGTGTGGATAGGGCAGGGGAGTTCGGGGTGGTGGTTGGGGGTGGAGGGGGTGGATAGAGTTCAGGACAGTCAGAGGGCAGGGAACGGGGGGTTGAATGGGGGCAAGGGACTTGGGGGAGCAGTCAGGAAGTAAGAGGGGTTGGATGTGGTGGTGGGAGGCAGAAGTTCCAGGGGCCATCAAGGGACACAGAAAAGGGGTGGTTGGATGGGGCAGCGATCCCGGAGGGCCATCAGAAATGAGGAGGGGTTTGATAGGGCAGTCAGGGGACAGGGAAGTGGGGTAGATGGAGTAGAAGTCCTGGAAGGTGGGGGCGGGCCACGACCCCCTTGTAGGGTGAGAAGGGAGCCAGTTGTTAAGATGATGGCAGCTCATCACTGAACACACCCCAATGAGTGATGCAAGTTTCAGC
>NW_027425142.1:0-1493 GCF_003597395.2 Chelonoidis abingdonii
ATGGCCACCTTAAGGTCTGCTATAGTGTGGCCAGGGAGGTTGAAGCGCTCTCCTACAGGTTTCTGTATATTGCCATTCCTAATATCTGATTTGTGTCCATTTATCCTTTTCCGTCGAGACTGTCCAGTTTGGCCGATGTACATAGCAGAGGGGCATTGCTGGCATACAGATTCAGACTAACATGGCCACCCCTCTGATACTAGCTTCCATAAGTGAGATGCCCACTTGACAGCCAATTCTTGACCATCACTATTCTTTCCCAATTACTTTTTGGTCATGGGACTCTAACTGCAGCAGAATCATTTAACTTACAGGTGGTTTTGTGATGTGGCCATTTTATGGATATTAACTACTGGTGCTACTTTACTGGTGCAGAGATAAAGTTTCTTGACACCTTAAATGACTGCTTCTCGGAGCAGCTAGTCCTGGAACCCACAAGAGGAGAGGCAATTCTTTATTTAGTCCTAAGTGGAGCATAGGATCAGGTCCGAGAGGTGAATATAGGTAGACCGCTTGGCAATAGTGACCATAATATAATTAAATTTAACATCCCTGTGGTGGGGAAAATACCACAGCGGCCCACCACTGTAGCATTTAATTTCAGAAAGGGGAACTACACAAAAATGAGAGGTTAGTTAAACAGAAATTAAAAGGTACAGCGCAAAAAGTAAAATCCCTGCAAGCTGCATGGAAACTTCTAGAAGACACCATAATAGAGGCTCAACTTAAATGTATATCCCAAATTAAAATACACAGTAAGAGAACCAAAAAAGAGCCACCATGGCTAAACAACAAAGTAAAAGAAGCAGTGAGAGGCAAAAGGCATCCTTTAAAAAGTAGAAATTAAATCTTAATGAGGATAATAGAAAGGAGCATAAACTCTGGCAAATGAAGTGTAAAAATACAATTAGGAAGGCCAAAAAAGAATTTGAACAACTACCCAAAGACTCAAAAAGTAATAGCAAAAAACATTCTATGTACATCAGAAGCAGGAAGTCTGCTAAACAACCAGTGGGGCCACTGGACAATCGAGATGCTAAAGGAGCACTCAAGGAGAGTAAGACCATTGAGGAGAAACTAAATGAATTCTTTGCATCGGTCTTCACGGTTGAGGATGTGAGGGAGATTCTCAAACCTGAGCCATTCTTTTCAAGTGTCAAAACTGAGGAACTGTCCCCGATTGAGGTGGTGTTAGAGGAGGTTTGAAAACAAATTGATAAATTAAACAATAATAAGTCACCAGGACCAGATGGTATTCACCCAAGAGTTCTAATGGAATTCAAATGTGAAATTGCAGGACTACTAACTGTTGTCTGTAAGCTACCGTTTAAATCAGCTTCTGTATCAAATGTTTTCACATGACGCACAAATTCCTTGCCAGAGGATGTTGTGAAGGCCAAGACTACAACAGGGATCAAAAAAGAACTAGGTAAGTTCATGGAGGATAGGTCCATCAGTAGCTATTAGCCAGGATGGACAGGGATGATGTCTTA
>NW_027425142.1:8252-10528 GCF_003597395.2 Chelonoidis abingdonii
CTGCTAGAACAGGGCCTCATCCTCCCTGATTGAACTAACCTCGTTATCTCTAGCTTGCTTGCTAGCATATATATACCTGCCCCTGGAAATTTCCACTACATTCATCTGGCGAAGTGGGTATTCACCCACGAAAGCTCGTGCTCCAAAACGTCTGTTAGTCTATAAGGTGCCACAGGATTCTCTGCTGCTCTTCCACTGAGGACCCCAGCACCAGAAGTGCTCTACCCCCAGATGCTCTGAGTTCCGCTCTGGGGACCAATGACCAAAGTATTCTCATCAACACTAATTGCCACAGCAGGATATAGTGGGGGTGGAGTACAGAAATCTCCAAAGTAACTGAAACACACACCATTTAAAGCTTTATGGATAATGACCAAGACCTTTGGCTGCACCAAAAAGTGAAGTGAGAGCTAATTCAGAGCACAGATCAAGGGTCTAACGTGCTCTTATCTGCCCACCTTGAATAAGAAGCAGGTCCCACTACATTGTTCATTAGCTGGAGCTCCAGAGTGGTCTTCATGTATAGTCCAAGTAGAGCTCATTACCGATAATCTGAAGTAGAGATGAAAAGGTGTGAATGCCATTATTAGGTCTGCACACAGGAAGGACACCAGCCAGAGATGGGAAGGTGCTCCTCCCTTCAAAAGAAGGAGCAGAAGTTACCCAACAAGTTCCCAAGACTGATCACCTTGACCATTCTGTCTAAATATGCACATGTATAATTGTGCCATTGGCATGGTTAGCTCTTCAGACATGCAATGTGACAAGTTCCCTGCCCAGAATTGCTTACAAACTAACAAAAATACAGACAAGCTAAGAGGAAGATGTGGTATAATGAGTGAATCTTGAAAAAGAGGATCCGTTCCAGAAGGGACCTAGTATGGTATGAAACCAGAAGCTCAAGCATGTAAATTGGGACAGGTTGCTACTAGACAAGTACAGGCCTCTCTGCATTCTCAAAAATCGAGGAGTCCCTGTGGCACCTTAGAGACTAACACATTTATTTGGGCATAGGCTTTCGTGGGCTAGAACCCACTTCATCGGACGCATGAAGTGAAAAATACAGAAGCAGGTATAAATACATGAAAGGATGTGGGTTGCTTTACCAAGTGCGAGGTCGGTCTAATGAGATAGATCAATTAACAGCAGGACACCAAGGGAGAAAAAATAACTTTTGAAGTGGTAAGAGAGTGGCCTATTACAGACAGTTGACAAGAAGGTGTGAGTAACAGTAGGGAGAAATTAGTATTGGGGAAATTAAATTTAGGTTTTGTAATGACCCTCACTCCCAGTCTTTATTCTGGCTTAATCTGATGGTATCCCCAATTTGCAAATTAATTCCAGTTCTGCAGCTTCACGCTGGAGTCTGTTTTTGAAATTTTTTTGTTGAAGAACTGCCACTTTTAGGTCTGTTATTGAGTGACCAAAGAGACTGAAGTGTTCTCCTACTGGTTTTTGAATGTTATGATTCCTGATGTCAGATTTCTGTCCATTTATTCTTTTGCGTAGACTGTTCAGTTTGGCCAATGTACATGGCAGAGGGGCATTGCTGACACATATCACATTGGTAGATGGCAGGTAAACGAGCCCCGGATGGCGTGGTTGATGTGGGAGTCACATCCTATCTAATATATCCCAAGTCCAGTCCAGCACTCTATACAGTAGGCAATACTGCCTTTCTTAAGGATTATGAGTTGAGGACTAAGGGCAGGGTTGGAATGCTGGCCAAAAATTGTGCTTTGAACAACCTCTTCTACTCTCAAGTTAGACATCACACAACAGAACAAAACCTTGAAGTGGGAGAAACTAGTTGACAAAAGGTCTCAAGTTGAGGGTACAGAGGTACTAGCAGCCCCCTTCCAAAAAGTGTTTCCTCCCCCTATTTTATCCAACTGAGTCTAATCCAGCCAGTTTAAGATGAAGTCCAACATATTAAGGGAGTTTTGTTCCTGCCTACGTCAGCTCATTTACAGCACTGCTAGGCACAAATGTATCTTCCATAGGGAATAAAGTGGTCTGGTAGAACATTTTAGCTCTGAGTAATGATCAGTCTTTTTAAGTAAAAGCCAGGCATTTCTCAATTTGCTGGCTTATACAGAACCTCTCCAGTTTGCACAAAATGACTGCAAAACTTATCAAAACATTTAAATTTTCAAACACCAGAATGACGCAAGTATTAGCGGGCAGCTGCCACAACAGTTTTGCAATCACCATTCTGGATTTGCTTCATTGCAAGAGGGAAAAGTTCACTCCAAAGTGGCTGCTTTTTTTTCTTT
>NW_027425143.1:0-6271 GCF_003597395.2 Chelonoidis abingdonii
GCCCAGAGAGACCAACAGACAAAGGGAAAGTTTCTTTCCCCATTTGAAAAAGTTCTACCTTCCCGCTGGCTCTTTTGGTGAGGTGCCCACTTCCTTTTCTTTACCTGGGGGACTTCTGAACCCTTGACAGGTAAAGCAAGTAGGGACCAGCTACCAAGAAGGATTTGACAGCTAACAAGCTGGCTGGGTGTCCATCAAAGGGAGCTGCTCCCCCCCAACTTTACTTATCACAACTCGCCCCTACCTTTGGGGGGCCTGGGAACAGAGTGTTTAAGGGGGAGGCTTCTCCATAATGACACCAACCAGCCACAGGGACGGGAGCTAACACCGGCTTTGAGATATTGTAGCATGGGAACATCTGCAGATGTCTGACCACAAGCCGGCCATGGCAAGGAATTGACGTGTCTGATAATAAGCTGAGATCAGTAACATCCTAACCTACAGGAGAAGGGACCCCGACATCGGTAGGGTGAGGAGATACAGATAAGGAGGAGGGGAGAACCCCCTATTGAATAGGCATTAGGCACAGTGGCATCAGCGTAACATTATAAAAGTTGCACCCCAGCCTGTGGGCAGGAGGCGAGCGAGATGCAACGTTTAGCGGGTGCCCAGATCACGGCCCCGGGTGATGAGGAGGAAGGTGCTGGTGAGCAGGAAGATAACGACTAACATTTCTGGTTGTTCTGCAAGGGGCAGTGCGAGTACAGGGCAGTTCAGATGGACCTTCTATATTACCGCTGTCCCCCGGGCTGGGCTGGAGCATTTGGGACTCTGCTAAATATGCTGATCAACAATTAGAAACACAGAAGGTTCCTACAGCGCGAGGGCTGCGACTGGCCCCATCGGGGTTCCCAACTGAACTGCAATTTTATAATACCAGCCCCAATCTTAGAACTAGAGCCTGTCAGACCTCCGAGTGATCACTGGGAATTTGTAAGTAATCAATAGAATTAATGTACAATTCAGAGCTCGGGCTGCAATGCGCAGGAATCAGGTGCTGCGTGGGCCGTGCCGGGCGGGGGTCAGGCGAGCAGCTTCACCAGCAGCAGCCCAGTCAGACCAGGCAGGTAGAGGGCAAAGGAGAATTTTCCCAGGGCCGGGCTGGCCCCACTTAAGGGTGTTTTCTCCGCAGGTTTGGAGGTCGCCTTTGTGAACGTGAACATGGAAAGTGCAGAAAACAGGCTCATTCTAACTTTAATCTCTTTTATGGACGCAGTAGCGCAGCCTTTAGCAGCAAACAATGAAGTAGCTGAACCTGAGGGAGACAATCAGCCTGTTACTGGGTGCAGGCAGCTCTGGTTCCTTCTCTGCTCCGTGGCAAATTGCTGGCACTATTATGATGGGTCTCACCCTTTCTCTTCTTTGGGGGGGGTTCAGGGTACCATTTCTTACCCATAAATTGGAATATTAACTGCCCCAATGGTGTCCTAGAGGAGGGGAGTGGAGAGGGAGGGACCTGGGCCTGCCCTTTACTCCAGGTCCCAGCCCAGGGGCCCTGAGGATGGCAGTGAACCACATGAACTGACAGTTCCTTTCCCTGGGCTACTTCCCTCTCCTGCCCTTCAGCTTGTGGGGGCTTTCTGCCCTCCCTCTGTACAAGCCAGGTGCCCCTTTACCTAGAGTCTTGGACTTCTTAGCTCACCACAGCACTTCTCCAAACTGTTCTCTGCACCAACATCAGTCCTCTCTGCTCCAGCTCCCACACTGTCTGATTGAAGCAGGGGGTTTTTATCCTGTGACTGACTGCAGGTGCTCTAATTGGCGTCAGGTGCTTTAGTTAATCTATAGCAAACTTTCTTCCCCTTACAGGGAATAAGGCTCCCTTCTAACCTTCTCCTGCTGCCCTCTGGCCATGCTGTGTCACAGCCCCCAGAACCCCTCCTGTCCAATTAGTTGTTCCTATCTTCCTCGACCCTCCCCACTGCATTGAGGGACCATTACTCCTTGTTCTGTCTCTGCTACCACCGAGAACAGACGAGCTCCATTCCTTCTTTGGAACCCCTTCAGGTAGTTGAGTCTGCTTATCAAATCCCCCTTCTCACTCTTCTCTTCTCTGCAGATTAAACAAGCCCATTTCCCTCAGCTCTCATAAGTGTCGTGTAGCCCCCAGTGGCCCCCTGATCATTTTTGTTGCTTTCTCCCACTTGACTCTCCATTTGGTCCAGGATCCTTCTGTCGTGGGGATTCCCAAAAAGGATGCAATACCTCCAGATGTGGCCTCACAGTGCTGAATAGAGGTACGAATAATCACTTCCCTCGATCTGCTTGGAGAAGAGGAAGGGAAAAAGGGCCAGGCCTGTGGTGGGAAAGTGAATGCCAGGCCCGCCAGCTTTCAAACCCATCCCCTGCAAAAGCCCGACCAGGGCTTACTTCAGTTCAGTTGTTTTTTGGCATAAGCACCACAAGGCATCTGGGAGTCCTGGACACACACTGAGAATAGGAGCTTTCCACACTGAGCAATAGCTTAGCTTCATGTTAAACATACAGGGAGTGGGCGTCTAGTGGTTAGAGCAGCGTGGCTGGAGACCAGGACTCTGAAGTTCTCTCCAAGTTCTGCATCAATTGACATTAACAACTCCTTCCCATGGCAAGAGATTGTTGTCATAACTCCAGGAGTCAGGGCAGAGCAGCTCACTGAGAGGGGGGAAGCTGGTCTGGAAACGGCAAACTTTTCAACAAATTCCTCTCTCCTTTCCTCAGGCCAAAACTCCTTCTTGGCGTTGCACTCACCTGCCCAAGTGTTCATTTCACAGCCCGAAGAGTTCTGGGAGTTCATCTAAGGGGCCTGTCCTACTCTACAGCTTGGGTCGGTACACAGTTATGTCTCTCAGCAGTATGAATAAGGCCACCTCCTTCAGCAATGTAAAGTTTACACCATTTCTAAGTACCCATGCGCACTTTCCTGCACTGACATCCCCACTTGCCACTCGTTGGAGCTGGTTTCATTAGTGCGGAAAGCAGAAACTCCTCATCACCATCTAGCACAGAGAGCTGTCCTTTCACCAGATGTGGTACAATGGCGGCAGTGTAGACTGGCCTAGGTTTCACCAGTCCTTTGGGGAGTTCCTGAGCCGTGACATTCCGGGGAAAGCCTCCGCACTGCGGCCAGCTGCAGAATTACCTCTCCATATCGTCCCAGCGAAATCAATGCAGAATAGGTCTCGTCCCGTACAAGGGGTTGATGTGGGCTGTCACAGGGATCGGAGCTCAGAGAAAAGCAGGTTGGGCACTGCCGCCCGTTCTTGGTGGTGCTCCCTGTGGGCACTGAGAACCGAGAGAGAGAGACATGATTTCCGGGTGGGATATACAGCCTCGCTCAAAACTGTATGGTGCACCCGCTGCCCCCTGCATTGCTGAGTGTTTAAAGTCCCTTACCCCCCAGCCCGACGGTATCCGTCTGGTCACGCGGCAACCTCTGAAACTGGCAGCCGATCGGTTCTGAAATTTTGGGGCATTTTCTAGGCCACCGAGGGCCAGAAGCCTGCCATCTTTGGGAGAATCAGACCCCCCACTCTCCAATTCAACCACCCAGGCACATACCCTGATGTTCTGATCACCACCACCTCTGCGAATTGTCCTCAGATCAAACCCCCTGCGTCAATGGCCCTCACTGGACCTACTCCATCTCCGCTCTGACCAGTGTCCCCTGGGGGTACATGGTGACGACCTGGAATGACTCATCTCCCAGACAAAAAGGAGGATAGTGGTGGGGGGAGGTGGAAGGGGAGTGAAGGGGTCATAATACCCAGACCCTGATATGGGGGAAGAGGAGAAGGGCGGACATGGTGGGTGCCTTGATCCATGGCAAAGGAAGGGTAAGATTGCAAAAAAAAAGTTGTCTCCAGTGAAATTCCATGAAACTGTGTGGAACAATCTGCCGGCTGTGTTATCTCCAACCCACTTGATACTCTGGGTGGCTGAAGTCCATTACCCCACAATCCTGGGGTTTGCATGATTTTGTGAGTTGTTTAAAAAAAGCCTCCTCTACCTCTTCTTCCTGGGTAGCTGGTTGTGCCGAACTCCCACCAAGGAATCCCCCCTTGGTTTTTCCTTTTAATCCCTACACAGGAAATATTCCATGAATCCATCTGCTATTCCCATCTCAGGCCTACCGAGCAGTGCATGAACCTTTGCTATCCAAGGCAACCCTCCTTCGCTGCTCAGATCCCTGCCTGCCCGCCTGGAGCAAAGCTGTGCCCCTGGGTGCCAATATCCACCCATGTGTGTTCCCCCCCACCAAACGAGCCTGGCTGACTGTGACAACATGGTGATGTCACTATGCTCTCGGGATCCTGGCACTATGCTTCAAACAGAGAAAGCGAAGCAGGAAATAGCATTGTTTGGGGAAAATGGTGAGCCCAAATGGTGTTGGTTTGAATTTTCGGTAGAAGGGCCCATGGGAATAGACTGGCCGGCAATGAACAAGCCCTGGGGCTCCGAACCCGGTTTCCAGCCATCTTAGACATCCATAGACTAATCATAGAGCTGTTGAAGGGACCTCAGGAGGTATATCTAGTCCAACCCTCCTGCTCAAAGCAGGATACCTTAAAAACCTCTAAGGAAGGAGATTCCACCACCTCCCTAGGTAACCCATTCCAGTGCTTCACCACCCTCCTAGTGAAATAGTGTTTCCTAATATCCAACCTAGACCTCCCCCACTGCAACTTGAGACCATTGCTCCTTGTTCTGTCATCTGCCACCACTGAGAACAGCCTAGCTCCATCCTCTTTGGAACCCCCTTCAGGTAGTTGAAGGCTGCTATCAAATCCCCCCTCACTCTTTCTCTTCTGCAGACTAAACAAGCCCAGTTCCCTCAGCCTCTCCTCATAAGTCATGTGCCCCAGCCCCCTATCATTTTTGTTGCCCTCCTGGACTCTTCTCCAATTTGTCCACATCCTTTCTGTAGTGGGGGCCCAAAACTGGATGCAATACTCCAGATGTGGCCTCACCAGTGTCTGAATAGAGGGAATAATCACTTCCCTCGATCTGCTGGCCAATGCTCCTTCTAATACAGCCCAATATGCCATTAGCCTTCTTGGCAACAAGGGCACACTGTTGACTCATATCCAGCTTCTCGTCCACTGTAACCCCCAGGTCCTTTTCTGCAGAACTGCTGCTTAGCCAGTCGGTCCCCAGCCTGTTTCAGTGCATGGGATTCTTCCGACCTAAGTACAGAACTCTGCTCTTCTCCTTGTCGAACCTCATCAGGTTTCTTTTGGTCCAATCCTTTAATTTGTCTAGGTCACTCTGGACCCTATCCCTACCCTCCAGCGTATCTACCTCTCCCCCTAGCTTAGCATCATCCACGAACTTGCTGAGGGTGCAATCCATCCCATCCTCCAAATCACTAATGAAGATATGGGCATTCTGCTTGATACCAGCTGCCAACTAAACATTGAGCTGTTGATCATTACATGTTGAGCCTGGCGATCTAGCCAGCTTTCTAGGCACCTTATAGTCCATTCATCCAGCCCATACTTCTTTAACTTGCTAGCAAGAACACTGTGGGAGACCGTATCAAAAGCTTTGCTAAAGTCAAGATATATTATGTCCACCACTTTCCCCTCATCCACAGAGCCAATTATTTCATCATAGAAGGCAATCAGGTTGGTCAGGCATGACTTGCCCTTGGTGAATCCATATTGACTGTTCCTGATCACCTTCCTCTCCTCCAAGTGCTTCAAAATGGATTCCTTGGGGACCTGCTCCATGAATTTGCCGGAGACTGAAGTTAGACTGATCGGTCTGTAGTTTTCTGGGTTCTCCTTCTTCCCTTTTTTAAAGATGGGCACTATATTTGCCTTTTTCCAATCATCCGGGACCTCCCCTGATTGCCACGAGTTTTCAAAGATGATGGCCAATGGCTCTGCAATCACATCCGCCAACTCTCTCAGCACCCTCTGATGTGTTAGATCTGGACTCATGGACTTGTGCTCGTCCAGCTTTTCTTAATAGCCCTTAACCTGTTCTTTCACCACTGAGGGCTGCTCACCTCCTCCCCATCCTGTGCTGCCCAGTGCAGCAGTCTGGGAGCTGACCTTGTCTGTGAAGACCAAGGCAAAAAAAGCACTGAGTACTTCAGCTTTTTCCACATCCTCTGTCACTAGGTTGCCTCTCCCATTCAGTAAGGGCCCCACACTTTCCTTGACCTTCTTCTGTAGAAACCCTTCTTGTTACTCTTCACATCCCTTGCTAGCTGAAACTCCAGTTGTGATTTGGCCTTCCTGTTTACACTCCTGCATGCCTGAGCAATATTTTTATACTCCTCCCT
>NW_027425144.1:0-7168 GCF_003597395.2 Chelonoidis abingdonii
TTCCCTGCTGAGTTATACCAGTTCCATGTCAGTGCCAGTGGCCAGAACAAGTGTGAGAGCTTCTTTCAACCATGATTTATCTACAGCCTCCCTTTGTTGACCTCTGCTGTTCATTCCTACCTCCTTTAGTTTTGTAAATACCCCCTCTGTGAATATTAAGTTCGTTATCTCCAAAAGAATTGTCTTTGTGGAATTTACTCTGGGACTTTAATCCAAATGTGAGGTTTTGGCTGACTTGTCATGAATAGATCCTGGGTCCTAACTGATGATTTAATTGTGGAAGGGTGCTAGGGCTGCAATAGAAGGCTAGTTTTCAAAGACCTCATCAACCTTTCTGCTCTATATCAGGCTGTTGCAGAGTTCAGAGAATCATAGAACCACAGAGTTAGAAGGGATCACAGGAGTTGTGTTTTAGTCTAACCCACAGCCAAGATGCAGTGTTTGTTGTGTCTGACTAACCTAGGGGCAGGCAACCTATGGCACATGTGCTGAAGGCGGCAAGCGAGCTGATTTTCAGTGGCGCTCACGCTGCCCAGGTCCTGGCCACCGGTCTGGGGGCCTCTGCATTTTAATTTAATTTTAAATTAAGCTTCTTAAGCATTTTAAAAACCTTTTTTACTTTACATACAACAATAGGTTAGTTATATATAACAGACTTATCGAAAGAGACCTTCCAAAAATGTTAAAATGTATGACTGGCAAGCGAAACTTTAAATCAGAGTGAATAAATGAAGACTCAGCACAGCACTGCTGAAAGGTTGCTGACCCCTGGACTAACTCAAGACCGGTGGCTCCAGCCTCCTTTTGAAAAGCTCCAGTGAAGGAGCTTCCACAACTTCCCTTGGCAAGTTTGTTCCATTGTCCTACTGCTCTGACAATTAGGAAGCTTTTCCTGAGGTTTAATCTAAATCAGCTGTGCTGGAGTTTGAACCCTCTGCCTCTTGTCCTGCTCTCTGTGGCAAGAGAGAAAAACACTTTTCTCCAGCTTTTTTATAGCAATGTTTCAACTATTTCAAGACCGCTATCATGCCTGTCCTTAAGGTCCACTTTTCCACACTAAACATACCCAGTTCCTTCAGCCTTTGCTCACATGGCTTGCATTCCATCCCTTTGTCACTCCTCTCTGGATCCTTTCTAGTTTCTCTACATCCTTTCAAATGATCCCCAGCCATACAATGCCATGAAGAGGTATGAGCAAATGCCATTGCCTGCTCGGGATGCAGACTATGAAAACTCTGAAGTGTTCTTTCTATTTTATTTTATTTTCCTTCAAAAGGAGTAAAATCTTGGCAATTATACAGACTCACATGAAATTAGTTGAAGTTTGCAAATGTCACACCACCAGAACAGCATAACTTGGCTTTTGTATCTTGGCTTTCGACTGTATTTCACAATGGTAGTATCCACCTCCCAGTCCCATACGGTTAATCTTGAATCATAAGGTTTACCTTGACTGTGTTTCTTTCTTTTACCCCAACAGCACCTGGAATATATGGCGCATGGCAATCACACTGGAGTGTCGATGTTCATCCTTCTAGGATTCAAAGGCAGTCGATCGCTGCAAGCTGTTCTCTTTGGGATGTTTTTGCTTATCTACACCGTGAGCCTAGCTGGGAACCTCAGCATGATCTCTTTAATCAGGATCGAGACGCGGCTACACACCCCCATGTATTTTTTCCTCAGCAACTTGTCCCTTGTAGACATCACTTACTCTTCCATTATTGCCCCTAAGGCACTGGTGAACATCTTAGCAGAGAGGAGAGTCATTTCCTTTTCTGGGTGCGTCACACAATTTTTCTTTCACGCCTTCTCCGTGAATTCTGAGGCTTTGCTTTTGGCTGTGATGGTGTATGATCGCTTCATAGCTATATGCAAGCCGCTGATGTACACACTCATTATGTCCAAGAAAGTCTGTGTTCAGCTGGTAGCTGCATCATACTTCTCAGCCTCCGTTAATGCCATTGTGCACACAGGCTCTCTGTTCAGCCTTTCCTTCTGTGGTCCCAATCTCATTGATCACTTTTTCTGTGACATCCCCCCACTCCAGAAACTCTCCTGCTCTGACACTCGCATGGATGACACTGTGCATGTCCTCTTTGCCTCCATAGCTGGATTAAGTACTATCCCGGTCATCCTCGTTTCCTATATTTCTATCATGGTGACCATCTTGCGGATCCGCTCCAACCAGGGCAGACGGAAAGCCTTCTCCACCTGTGCCTCCCACCTGACGACTGTGTCCATACTCTATGGGGCTCTGTCCTTTATGTACTTACGACCCACATCCAGCAACTCTGTGGAGTACGACAAAGTGGTGTCCGTGTTCTATACCCTTGTGATTCCCATGTTGAACCCCGTGATCTACAGTCTGAGGAACAAGGAGGTGAAGGACGCCTTGAGGAAGACAATATACCAGAAAATTATTCCTCACTTAATCTAACTGAGAGGCTGATTTTCATCATTTAATTATAAATAGAAGTGAGAGGAGCTGGCCTGAAAATGGATCTTCTCTCCAATGGAAAATGTTGAGATTTCAAAAAAAGAGAGTCATCCTAACCAGAGGACAATATGTGATAATACTGAATGCTTTCCTGAAAGTAAGGGAGATCCGAGATCATGGGTATTCAGGTAGTCATCCCCACCCCCACCCCCGCAACCCACCCCTAGCAGCACACCAGGCAGGCAGCCTGGGGAACTGGCCCCCAGAAAGACTGCTATTTGAGTAAGAGTCTGAAATAAAGAGCTTGGAGTTACCCCAAAGAGAAACTGAGATGAGGGGCCACTTGCAGGGCTGCCTCAAAGCCACAAAGATACATTCAGGAGGAGGCCGCACATATACAGACTGAATTAAAATGCATCACAGGAAGCCTGGTCTTCCTGCCTGGTTTCCTACCAGGCCATGTGCATGCTTGCTGGCTGATGGGTGGGTGGGCAAGCCGCCCTGTTTCTCCAAGCCCTCAGGCTCCCCAGCCTATCTTCCCTGGGATCCCATCTTCCTTGGCAGCCAGTTGCCCAGGCTTCCTGCTTGCTGTGCTGATGGACAGAGAATGTCCTGTATCCCCAGGATCTGAGACTTCCCTGACTTCTAGGATGCCCAGATTGTCCGCTTCCCTAGCCACTGTTTTTTCTATATTCAATACCCTTTATTTAGTCGGCTTTTTAAATAATTTCTCTCTGAAGGACTTTATATTTTGATGCTCTTCTTCATGAGGTGCAGATAGGCTGAAGTCATCCAGATTCAGTGTTATTTTCCCCAGAATTAGGTATTTGAGTGAAATATAATAGTTGATCCTCTCTTTAGTAGTCACTGTGATCGGTATAAACGATAGCACAAGAAGCAAGGCAGGAGAGAATCAGAGTCAATAATGGCAACTTCACCCCGCCCCCATGCTGGGCTGAGCAGCAGGCAAGGAATATAGCCACAAAAACCACAATTTCAAAACCGATTTCACTTTGGGACATATCAGAAGGTTTCATTTCTGATAATGTCTTCTTGGTACAGAACGTGTCATTTTAATAATGTTGAAACTCTGTTTTGAGGAGGTAAAAATATATCATTTTAATAAAGAAAATGTTTTGTTTCAACCTTATTTCTTTTTTTTTACTTTTATATTATATTAAACTATTAAATATAATATACACCTAGAGCATAAAATCTGGCAAGTCAAGTGTAAAAGTCTAATTAGGCAGGTGAAAATATAATTTGAAGAGCAACTAGCAAAAGACTAAAAAACTAACAGCATTTTTTTAGGTACATCAGAAGCAGGAAGCCTGACAAAGAATGGGGGCGGCACTAGATGATTGAGGTGCTAAAGGAGCACTCAAGGAAGACAAAGCCATTGCAGAGAAGCTAAATGAATTCTTTGCATTGGTCTTCACTGCAGAGGATGTGAAGGAGATTCCACACACCTGAGCCATTCTTTTTAGGTGATGGATCTGAGGAACCGTCCCAGACTGAGGAGTCATACAACAACTATCCACGCAAAATGGGGTCTAGATTAGCTGTTACCACTCAAGAGAGAGATCTTGGAGTCATTGTGGACAGTTCTCTGAAAACATCCGATCTAGCTGCAGTAGCAGTCAAAAGCTAACAGAATGATAAGAACCATTAGGAAAGGGATAGATAGAAGATATCATAAGGCCACTACATAAATCCATGGTACACTCACATCTAGAATACTGCATGCAGTGTTGGTCAGCCCATCTCAAAAAATATATTAACAGTGGAAAAGATACAGGGAAGGGTAACAGAAATGACCAGGGTAATGGAACAGCTTCCATCTGAGGAAAGATTAAAAGGATTGGAACAGTTCAGTTCGGAAAAGACGACGAAGACGTGGGTTATGATTGAGGTCAATAAAATCATTAACGATATGGAGAAAGTGGATGAGGCAGTGTTATTTACCCCAGAAATGCTCTATCCCCTTTCACAAAAGACAAGAATCAGAGATCAGCCAAAGAAATGCATAGGAAGCCACTAATGACCTGCCATGTCTCCTCAGTGCCATGTTTACCAGAAGGTTACTTCTACTAGAGATATTTTGCTGCCTTCCTGATAATTTCTTAACAGTCCAGCTTAATCAATGTATCTATGACATCCTTCCAAGAACTCAGTGTAACTAGAGACCGTATTTAATCTCACTATCCATGTCATATATAGGAGCCATAAATGGTTATGGATCAACTCTCCCATCCTTCACATTTGCAACAGGACTAAGAAATGGTGCCCAAATCCTTGTCTCCAGCCCAAATTAGGGTGCACCTATACTTCAAACACTACCGCAGCACAGGGTGTGCTGCACCTGTAGCACTTCAGTGGAGATGCTCAAGACAGGGAGAGGAGGGATACTCCCATCTGTGTCATTAATCGACCTTCCGAAGAGGCAGTAGCTAGGGTGACAGAAGGATTCTTCCATGGACCTAGCACTGTGTATGCCAGGGGTTATGTTGGCATAGCTACATCTCTCAGAGGTGTGGGTGTGGATTTTTCAGACTCCGGAGAGAGGTGGCTACACTGACGTTAGTTTTCAGTGCAGATCAGCCCCTCTACAGATGGGAATAGAGTGAAAGGATATGAAATAGTTAAAAGCAAATATCTAGACAGAGGATGGGGGCAGTTGTCAGGTGCTGTTTGTGAGCCTGTAGGCTGACATAGCCATGGGCCCGGCAGAAGGTCTTGCTAATCTCCCCAGGAGTACTTAAGTCTTAGGTGAGACACTTGTGCACATAGACTGGTTAACTGTCTGAAAATCCTTTTGCTCCCATGCTGCACTGTGGTTTTGCTCTTAAGATGAAATACAGGTGTGTGGTGGTGTTTTTTTTAAGAAAGCTGGTCACTGTGTTAATTACTCATCACAGCTCCCGAAGGGAAGACTGGCAGGCCCCACATCCAAATGGACCAGATGAGAAGCCCCTGTAGATACACAGGAGGCGATAACCTAAGAGTGGGAGAGTCTGGGGATTCCATCCCAGGACAGTGAAGGCAAGAGCCCAAACATGTGAGGGAGTGCACAAAACATTGTGAATACACAGACAAACCAGTTCCAAAGAACACTGTGTTGGGCACCAGGTGGAAGATGCACATGGAGGAGGCTTTGCACCAGTTCTCCATGGATTTGGCCAAAGAGGGTTCAAAGAGGCTGATAGACTGTTAACTCTTGACGTGTCTCATGTTGGCTACATTGCATTAGCCCAGATCGTCCTCACCACAGAGGCAACTGTTATAAAGCAGTGGGGAAAATAATACCCATATGACTCCCGTGACATCTTCGGAGATCCTTCAGTGGGTGAAATGTGCCAGACAAATACATGGAACCATAGCTATCACTATCAAATGGATCTTGCCTAAGGGCCAGATCAGCATTTAAGTTTATCCATCTTTCCATCACATGACATTTTAAGACATCACTTTGAATCATTTCCAAGGTATAAACAGAGAAACTATTAATGGCACAGATACCATCCAAAAATGGATATGTCATGTCATGTTATCGAGAGAAGGAAATTTCATTTTGCTGCATTTACTGGCCCAAGCTGAATTTAGCTCTTCAGATATTTGTACAAGATGGGTAAATAAAAATCATTTGGAAAATGGACAAGCTCAGAGAATTTGCTCTCCCCACCCTCTTTAAGGGCTTCATTTGCATCAGTGAAATCATTGAGAGTTGTGTCCTTGGCCTTTAAGGCACACTGGTTCCAGCCCTAAATCATTACATTGTGTTACAGGTTCGACTGAATTCAATAATGCCAAATGTCTCGGCTTAATCAACTTTTAGGAATAAAAGATTATTAATAACAGATAAATGCAGCATAACAGAGAAAGGAAGACTACATATATTACCAACCCATCTGCATAGTAACAGTGCAGAGGTCAGACTGCCTGAAAATCTCAGCTTCTCTCTGTCTCTCTCTATACTAGAGTTGAGGGTTTTTTTTATCTCTTACCCTTTGACATGTTTTTGAATGTTTTTGCTAAGCTTGCACAGACTGGAACGTAAACAGGACAACATGTATAACCTGTTTATTATCTAATTTTGTCCACAATAATTAAGAAGTTGACAAAACCTTAGAAGTATCCTCTACCGGTAAAAACTTGTTATAAAGCACACGTTAGTGAGGTGTTAGCAAAATTATTTGTCTCCTCCTTGTTCTCTGAGATTACAATAGTTCACATCTCCCCTTTGCTAAATAGCATAACATAAATAAAACTAATTTTGGAAGATCTTAAGATGAGTACAATTCATACTTGAATAAACATACCTACTATTATATATAATATTGTATATGATATTGGCTAACACTATAAAACTAGATAGATAGATAGATTAGTTGGTTGCAGGAGCCAAGCCTAGGAGAATACCTAAAGGCTCTCAAGTTGAATGTGTTTCTCTAGCCATGTTGAATTCCCCTGCTGTATACAGAGCAAGGGTCATGCAAAGCTCACGTCATCTAACAACAGTGCAGTTTCAACATGTATGTAAAACATTCTAAGTACAATGTACTATTCCTATTCACTACTTTCTTATTGTGGTTCCATCACATCTCCTTGTTAATTGCACTTATAGCTGCAACAACAAACAAATTCCCTGCTTTCATTTATATATTTTGCCTGCGTGAGTTGAATGCATCTATTTTCTAATAGGGTACATCTACACTATGGGATTATTCCAAT
>NW_027425145.1:0-10607 GCF_003597395.2 Chelonoidis abingdonii
CCCCTTCCAACCAAGGCCCCACCCCTTCCATGATGCCTAATCCCCCATGGAGCCAAGCCAGCTCCCCACCGCAGCAAGAGGCCGTGCCCCAGACATGTCCCCAGGCCCAGAGCACCCCAAGTTCCCAAGCTTCCCGTTCCGAGGGTGCGGCCCAGCTCCAGCCTTTCTGGACCTAGAGCACAGGGCCAGGCAGCCATGTGGACCAAGCTGCCAGCACCAGCATTAGACAAAGAGCAGCCTGCCTTCCCTTGCCTTCTTATCCTCTTCCCATAACGGAAAAACATTAACAAACAGCTTCAATGCAGGACAGATAAATACAATGACAATTTTTACTATGCACTTGCCATGTGTTTACACACGTGTCATGGATATAATGGGCCACACTCCAAAAGGGAGGGCCAGAAAGGTTGTCAGTGGAAAGCTCACAATTGTGAAATTGCACAGCACTCAAGTAGGCTACTGAATTCCCAAGCACAAGATATCAGTGGGCCCAAGAGCGTAACAGGTTTCAAACAGGGACTGGATGTTTCTATGGGTAAGCAGAAAATCCAATTACAATAGTGAGGACTTAACAGAAAAGCTCTTAGAAAGATTCTAAACTTCCCTAATTTATACTACAATATGTGTCTAATTAATGGGTCTTGGGGAAACACTTTCCTTGGGAGCATGTTATCTCATAGCTGCCTATTTCAGGGCTTCTTTCACCTTCTTCTGAACCATCTGGTACTGGGCATAGGATACGAGGCTCGATGGACTACAGGTCTGATCTAGCCTGGCACTGCCTATGTTCCTATCGATGGTACAGATCCAAGACCATGCTTTAGCTATTCTTCCTTGAGTTCCTGGGAGGCTCTTGTACTGAGATCAGAAAGTTGTCTCATTAAATATCATCTAATCTCATGGTTTCTTTTTTTTTTCCTTTCAGGAAGGATCTTTCAAAACTCCTCGGACCTGACCAGTACATGATGTCAGCTGTCAATTACACCAAATTCAACTCTGCAGTGTTCCTTCTCACCGGGATACCTGGGAAGGAAGATGTCCATCTCTGGATCGCTATCCCCTTCTGCTTAATGTATGTTATTTCAATAGTAGGAAATTCAGTCATTCTGTTCATTGTAAAAACAGATCCAAGCCTCCATGAGCCCATGTACATTTTCCTTTCCATGTTGGCCATCACAGACCTTGCCTTATTGATATCCACCATGCCGACCACACTGGGTATATTCTTGTTTAACACTTGGGAGATCAGTCTGGATGCTTGTTTTGCCCAGATGTTCTTCATTCAGTCACTTTCATTCACTGAATCATCGGTACTCCTGTTGATGGCCTTTGATCGATTCGTTGCTATCTGTAACCCGTTGAGATATATTTCTATCTTAACCCTGCCAAGAATTGGAAAGATGGGACTGGTGTTTGTGCTAAGAGGGGTGTCTTTAACATTCCCACTGCCCTTTCTCCTTAAACGGTTCCGATATTGTCGATCCAATGTCCTCTCCCATTGCTATTGCCTGCACCAGGATGTTCTTATGATGGCTTGTGCGAACATCAGAGTCAACTACGTCTATGACGTCTTTCTTTCAGTCACTGTGGTGGGGTTGGATTCACTGTTCATCTTCCTTTCATATGCGTTGATCCTCAAAACAGTACTGAAAGTCACGTCCCATGTAAAGTGCCTTAGGGCCCTGAACACATGTGTCTCCCACCTCTGTGCTGTCTTCCTCTTCTACACACCACGGATTGGCTTGGGTCTGATACACGGATATTGGAAGAGCTCTCCTCCATTGCTCAACCTTTTCCTGGGCTACATCTCTCTGTTTGTCCCACCACTTATGAACCCAATTGTGTACAGTGTGAAAAGCCGACACCTTTCTTCGAGGATAATCAGGGTGTTCATCAAGTGAAGCATCAGTTCATCACTTAGCTCCAGCTCCAGTGACATGGGAGATGAAAAACATGGGCCACGACCACCTATTCTATTCAGGCCCTTACATCTGAGATGATGAGATCTAGTGAACTCCGCTCTCTAAAGAGAGGTTCAGACATGGTATAAGGGCTGGAAGAATGGGAGACGTGCCAGTGAGGGAGGCTAACACACTGAGGGGAGAAGACCAAGGCAGGTAGCAGCTTTTACAATGTGTCTGTGTTCATTGAGAGCAGTGGACCAGCGTGATGTTTGCTTATAAAGAACTTTATTAGTGCCTGCTCCAACCTCAGAAATCCTCTTGATAGAGTCAATAAAGAGAAGGGACGTGGATGTTGTTTCCTATTATACCTGACTTGTTACTGTTCCGTCTCCGATTAAACACCCATGAGCCAGGGAAATTGCTGAGAGGTGTTCTGCAGTTCCAGTCCTCGCCCTTCCTGAGCACTCTGGATACTGCGTGATCCATGAGCGCAGCAACAGCTGTGTTCAAGAGCTATTTAAGTGACACAGTCACCCCTCTTTTCCTCTACCCTCAGCCAGGTGCAAGTGACTGAGTCGTGTCAGAGACATGATTAAAGCAGGAGCCCAACCACAGTCATTTAGGCAACTCTTCTTCCATTGATGACTGTGCACAGCGCACCTAATGAGTCTACCCCCATCTGAATGTAATGCTACCGATGCAGAGCAGTGCCGCATGTGTTATTAGGAAATGGGGAAACTTTTGTGAATGTGGGAGTCTATTTAGGAAAGATGGGCTCCACCTATGCCAAAATGGAACCAGGTCCCTGGCACTTGACATTGAGAAGGTCGTAGATTAGTTTTTAAACTAAGGGTTTTGGGAAAGCTGACAGGTGCAGATGAGCATGTCGTTTGGAGAGCGATATCCGTTAGAGAGGATAGACTAATGGAGATTCTCTATGTCTTAGTAAGGAGGAGAGGATGGAAGGTGATAAAATACAGGTAGGTTCTGTTGAGAAACAATGAAATAAAAAAAAAGTCCCATTCATGTACATCATGTAATACAGAAAGCTAAATAATTGGATGGATGAACTAGAGTGCCTCATATTAAATGAGAGTATTGATGTAAGAGCCATCAGAGAAACTTGGTGGAATGAGGATAATCAATGGGACACAGTGATCGCAGGGTACAAAATATATTGAAAGAACAGAATAGGTCATGCTGGTGAGGGAGCGGCAATTGAAGTAATAATCGTAAATGAACCAAACTTAGAATTAGTATAGGTGAAAATTCCGTATTCTAATAATAAGAATATGGCAGTAGGGATATGTTACAGACCACCTACCCAGGATGGTGGTAGAGACTGTGAAATACTTATGGAGATTCAAAGGCTATTAAAATTTTAAAAATCAATAATAAAAATGGGGGATTTCAACTGTCCCCATTTGGATTGGGTGTATATTACTAAGTTTACTAATGAATGGTTTTAGCTTTAGAAAGTATTTCAGAAGTACTTCAAATAGTGTTTGCAATGGTTTGTGTTATTAACTCTGTGTTCAGTGAACAGTTGTGTGATATTGTCTCCTGGTAACCAACCAAAACCTGTTTCTAACATTTATATTCAGGGTTGTGCACTCAATCACTCTGCAATACAGGTGCAACACTTTTAAGGAAGTCCTAAGAGAACCGAACTGCCGGTCAGTGTTTCAGCAAAGAAGCAAAGAGTAAAGCTGAGGTGCAGGAAAGGGGAGTGTAGTAAGGGTTGTATGTAATTTACACCTATCATATCATACATGAGCACGGCTGAAGTAACTTGCACGCTGAACTGGATATCAGAGTAAATCTAGTGTTTGCACTAGTCACCCATTTGTGACTCCAACACCTCCCTTGCGAATCTGACTATGTTTGCATGTAACTTGCCAAATGTCTACAGAATCTTGCAAGGGGAAAGAATGCAGATCCTGTGAGGATAAAATGAAGCCTGTAGGATGATTAAACTCTCTGGAGTCCATCAACATTGTCCTGGGAAAGCACTTCAGCTTCTCTTGGAGGGATTCTTCTAGGTCAGAGTATATCACTGGCAGTATTTGGTAGAGAAATTTAATTGGGTGCGGTTGTGGTTGAATCTACACATGTAAAACTATAATGATGCAGTTGAAGTCATTATTACTGAATTAAGAAACTGGATCTAAGAATTTATTCTTCTACTGCAAAGACACAGTGGCGTGATATAGAACCTGAGGCATGCAGAAAATAATATATATGTATACCTAAAAATTAGACAAGGAAACCATGAGTGGTGGTGAACCACCATCTGCGGCAGGCGAACCCCCAGTCCCAACCCTTCCACATGAGGCCCCACCCCTTCCATGGAGCCAAGCCAGCCCCCCAACGCAGCAACAGGTCATGTCCCAGACCAGTGCCCCCAGCCCCGAAGCACCCCAACATCCCCAGCCTCCCCCTCCCACAGTGTGAAGCACAGCCCCAGCCTTTCCAGCCCTGTAGCGCGGGGGCTGGGTGGCCACGTAGACCCAGCTGCCAGCTCCAGAACCAGACCAAGAGAAGCCTACCTTCCTTTGCCTTCATACCCTCCGCCCATGAAGGAAACACATTAACAAATAGCTTCAGTGTAGGACAGATAAATACACTGACCGTTTTCACTATGCACTTGCCATGTATATACACGTCATGGTAGAATGGACCACATTCCAAAATGGAGGGCAAGAATGGGCGTCATTGGAAAGGTCTAATTTGCCTAATTTGGCAATTAATTTGGAAACTGATCTTCGACTATCTGCAGATAAGTATGCCCAGTGGTCTGTGATGGGATGTTAGATAGGATGGGATCTGAGTTACTACAGAGAATTCTTTCCTGGGTGCTGGCTGGTGAGTCTTGCCCACATGCTCAGGGTTTAACTGATCGCCATATTTGGGGTCGGGAAGGAATTTTCCTCCAGGGCAGATTGGCAGAGGCTCTGGAGGTTTTTAGCCTTCCTCTGGGGCCCTGGAGGATTTTTTCCACTTGAGGTCACGAACTTGCACGATTTGAGGACTTCAAACCACAATAAGTCAGACATAGGTCAGGGGTTTGTTACAGGAGTGGGTGGGTGAGATTCTGCCAAGCCTGCATTGTGGCAGGAGGTCAGACTAGATGATCATAATGGTCCCTTCTGACCTTAAAGTCTCTGAGTCTATTAGTCTATGAGTCACAACTGTAAAATCACACAGTGCTCAAGTAGGCTGTGGAACTCTCAAATTCCCAAGATATTGTTAGGCAAAAATATTCCACCCGCCCCCTACCAAGAATCAGGTAAGCACAGGCAATACTGAAGAGGGTTTGTTCACAGTACTGGGAAGACTGAAAAGCAGCTTTGAAAATATGGTGCATCAAAAGTTTATGACTACCTTGTGGGAGAAGGAGGCGGGATGGGTGGGTAGGGATGAGTGCTTTCAGATATCAGATGAGCTATAAAGGGAGGGTTTGTTCTGTTCTAGGAGCTGAGTTACTAGGCGAGCATGGATCGCATAAGCTTATCAATTGTTTACAATTCTCAATGTCCTTGTTACTAAATTCTACTAAAGCATTCCTGCTTGTTCTGTGTTTTTTATCTTACTTGTTAGCTAAACTTTAACTTTTGCTTAACAATATCAATAGGCCCAAGAGCTTAACAGGTTTCAAACAGGGACTGGATCTTTATATGAGTAAGCAGAAAATCCAGTTACACTAGTGAAGACTTAATAAAAAAGCTCTTAGAAGGGCTCTAAACCTTCCTAATTTATACTGCAATATATGTCTAATTAGTGGGCCAAGGGGAGAAACTTTCCTTGGGAGCTGGTTATCTCATAGCTGCCTATTTCAGGGCTTCTTTCATCTTCTTCTGAGCCATCTGCTACTGGGCATTTGATTTGAGGCCAGATGGACTACAGGTCTGACCTAGTCTGGCAATGCCTATGTTCCTATTGATGGTGTAAATCCAAGACCATGCTTTAGCTTATCTTCCTTAACCTCCTGGGAGTCTCTAGACTTGCACTGAGGTCAGAAAGATGTCTCATTAAATATCATCTAGTCTCATGGGATTTTTTTTTCTTTCAGGAAGGATTTTTCAAAACTCCTTAGACCTGCCCAGTACATGATGTCAGCTGTCAATTACACCGAATTTAGCTCTACAGTGTTCCTTCTCACTGGAATACTGGGCAGGAAGACGTCCATCTCTGGGTTTCTGTCCCCTTCTGCTTAATGTATGTTATTTCAATAGTAGGAAATTCAGACATTCTCTTCATTATAAAAACAGATCCAAGCCTCTATGAGCCCATGTACATTTTCCTTTCCATGTTGGCCATCACAGACCTTGCCTTGTCGATATCCACCATGCCTACAACGCTGGGTATATTCTTGTTTAACACTAGGGAGATCAGTCTGGATGCTTGTTTTGCCCAGCTGTTCTTCATTCACTCACTTTCATTCATTGAATCATCAGTACTCCTGTTGATGGCCTTTGATCGCTTTGTTGCTATCTGTAAGCCACTGAGATATGCTTCTATGTTAACCCTGCCAAGAATTGGAAAGATGGGACTGGTGTTTGTGCTAAGAGGGGTGTCTTTAATATTCCCACTCCCCTTTCTTCTTAAACGGTTCCAATATTATTTAGCCAATATCCTCTCCCATTGCTACTGCCTGCTCGTGGATGTTATTAAGATGGCTTGTTCAGACATCACAGTCAACTACATCTATGGCTTCTTTCTTACAGTTACCATGGTAGGGTTGGATTCACTGTTCATCTTCCTCTCATATGTTATGATCCTCAAAAGTCACGTCCCATGTAAAGTGCCTTAGGGCCCTGAACACATGTGTCTCCCACCTCTGTGCTGTCCTCCTCTTCTACACACCACAGATTGGCTTGGGTGTGATACACAGATTTTGGAAGGGCTCTCTCCATTGCTCATCCTTCTCCTGGGCTACATCTGTCTGTTTGTCTCACTACTTATGAACCCAATTGTGTACAGTGTTAAAAGCAAATACTTTCGTGCGAGGATAATCAGGGTGTTCTTCAAATGAAGAGTCAGTCCATCACTTGGCTGCAGAGCCAGTGACATGAGAGATGAAAAACACAGGCCATGACCACTTATTCTATTCAGGATCTTACATCCGAAATGACAAGATCTAGTGATCTCCACGCTATAAAGAGAGGTTCAGACATGGTATGAGGGCTGGAAGAATGGGAGAGGGGCTGGTGAGGGAGGCTAACACACTGAGGGGAGAAGACCAAGGCAGGTAGCAGCTTTTACAATGTGTCTGTGTTCATGGAGAGTAGTGGACCAGTGTGATGTTTTCTCAGAAAGAACTGTATTGGTGCCTGCTCCAATCTCAGAATTCCTCTTGAAAGAGTCAATGAAGAGAAGGGACGTGGATGTTGTTTCCCGTTATACCTGACTTGTCACTGTTCCATCTCTTGTTAAACATCTATGAACCAGGGAAAAAGCTGTAGAGCTGATCTGCAGTTCCAGTCCTCGCCCTTCCTGAGCACTCTGGGTACTGCATGATCCATGGGGCTGCAACAGCTGTGCTCAGGAGCTATTTAAGTGACACAGTCACCCTCCTTTCCCTCTGCCCTCAGCCAGGTGCATGTGACTTAGTTGTGTCAGAGACATGATTAAAGCAGGAGCCCCAGGAGCATTTAGGCAGATCCTCTTCCATTGATGACTGTGCACCGCGCACCTGATGAGTTCACCCCCATCTGAGTGTAATGCCACCGAGGCAGAGCAGTGCTGCCTGTGTTATTAGGAAATGGGGAAACTTTTGTGAATGAGGGAGCCTATGCAGGAAGGATGGGCTCCACCTATGCCGAAATCAAACCAGATCCCTGGCACTTAACAGTGAGAAGGTCCTAGAGGAGTTTTCAAAGTGAGGGCTGGAGGATAACTGATAGGTGCAGAGGACCACATTATTTGGAAGCGACATCCATTAGGGAGGATAGACTAATGGAGATTCTCTATGTCCTAGTAAGGAGGAGATGATGGAAGATGATAAAATACAGGTAGGATCTGTTGAGAAAAAATTAAATTAAAAAAAAGTTCCATTCATGTACATCCTGTAATGCAGAAAGCTAAATAATAAGGTGTACTAGAGTGTCTCGTATTAAATGAGGATATGGATATAATAGCCACAACAGAAACTTGGTGGAATGAGGATTATTAATGGGACACAGTATTACCAGTGTACAAAATATATTGAAAGAATAGAATAGGTCATGCTGGTGAGGGAGTGGCTCTATATATGAAAGGAAGTGTACAATCAAATGAAGTAAAAATTGTAAATGAACCAAACTGTACCACAGAATCTCTGTGGGTGGAAATTACATATTCTAATAATAAGAATATAGTTGTAGGGATATATTACGGACCACCTACCCAGGATGGTGAAAGTGACTGTGAAATACTCAGGGAGATGAGAGAGGATTTTAAAATTAAAAAAAAATCGATAATAATTATGGGGGATTTCAATTGTCCCCAAATTGATTGGGTACATGTCACTTCAGGAACGGATACAGAAATAGTTTCTTGACGTCGTAAAGGACTGCTTATTGTAATAGCTATTCCTGGAGCCCAGAAAATGGTGTGAAGGCCAAGTCTATGACAGGGTTCAAAAAAGAACTAGATAAATACACGGAGGACAGGTCCCTCAGTGGCTATTAGCCAGGATGAACAGGAATGGTGTTCTTCACCTTTGTTTGCCAGAAGCTTGGTATCGGCAACAGAGGTGGATCACTTGATGATTACCTGTTCTGTTCATTCCCTCTGGGGCACCTGGGCGCTAGCCACTGTCTGAATACAGGATACTGGACTAGATTGACCTGTGGTCTGACCCAGTATGGCCTCTGTAGAGGTGGATAATAGCCCTGCCCTGCCTCACAGAGGTGGTGAGAAGATAAATACATTCCAAAAGTTATGTGTGAACGAGGATCTGACACAGAAGACCTGAGAAGAGACTCGGACCCAATTCTCTCCCTGTCCCCTCTGTTTGTGTTGTCCTAACAATGCAAAGGGGCAGAAATGGGACTCAGCTCCCTCACAGAAGCACAGCTAGCTCCTAGGCCAGCCCAGCCCCTTCACTGTAAGGTAACCACCTTTTCAAAGAAAAAGCAGGACACATGCAGAAGCCCCATCCCCTCTGTGACCCGCATCTATGCTCCTCTTTTCATTTGAGGCCCCCTCTCTGCCCCATCCCTTCCCCCAATGCCCCATTCCTGGTCCTCCTCTTTACCTGAGACTCCATCCTCTCTTCAGGAGAGAAGCCAGAGCTGGGTCATGGTAAGGGCTGCTCAGGGATCCAGAGCTACTGCAAGGAGACCTGACCTTCCACCTCTTTTTGGCATTAGGCTGAAGGGCCCAAAATGTGTCCCTATCCTGTGTCCCCAGCCCCCAGGATGTACCCCCTAGGGAAGGTG
This sequence comes from Chelonoidis abingdonii, assembly GCF_003597395.2. Classification (NCBI taxonomy): domain Eukaryota; kingdom Metazoa; phylum Chordata; order Testudines; family Testudinidae; genus Chelonoidis; species Chelonoidis abingdonii. The sequence continues at coordinate 9,329 of NW_027425145.1, forward strand.
GAGAGTCCGGGCTCCCTATAGCAGTCTGGGATCCCAGGGCACCTCTTAACATCACCTGGCTCCTGCCTACCCAGTGATAGGAGTCTTGGTGGAAGTGGTGGAGTAGGGGGAAGGTCTGGGGTGAAAAAATGAGGCGGGAAATGAGGCTTCACGGTGATGTCAGTAGGATAATTACATTCCATGTGCTCAGATACTCTGAGACCGTAAAATCAGGACTGTGTCAGGGTTCCACAGAGCAGCACCTCTGACATTTGTTTATAAAAGGCTTCTTATCATAGCCCCTGTGACAGCTGCTTCTGGGAAGCCCTGTGTCTACAGCACCTTGGTGTGTGTGGCAGATGTAGGGTGCTCAGCAGTAACAGTGAGGGATAAGTTGTGGATTTATGAGGGAGTGTTGAAGCATCACGGGATGGCTGGGAAGTTCAGCACAGTTACTGGACTGGTGTCTGAGGTGAGATTTGGAGTGTCATGGGGTCTAACTGTCAAACAATGGAGCAACAGACACAGGGTCTCATCTTAGGCATCTGTCCTGGAGGAAGCTGTCTGAGAACAAAGGTCAGTTTCACAATTTGGCCCCGTAACATGGCCATTGCTCAGAACTATGGTGACTGGTCCCAGACTCGCAGAGGTTTCAGCAGAGACTTCTTCCACAAGAAAGGGGCAAATAGATGGGAAGATACTCTCAGGGACACAGCGAAATGAGGCTGGGTACCAGGACCTTCTTGTTATCTCCAAAGAATGTAAGTTGGGCCAGTTCTGTTCCTCTATCTCCAGAGCAAAGCCTGTCTAACTTAGCTTGCAGTGATACTAGAGACAGACGAGTGTAGACATAGGACAGCTCCGTGTTATTTTTTAACCACTTTTCCTAATGCCTTTTTCTGCTTGTTAATAAACCTATTTGTTTTAGGGAGGCTGGGGTGACTGTATCATGCTTGTCACAAGCACCTGAAGGGAAGAGACTGAGGTGTCCAGTCAGACCTGCATTGTGAGAAGCATTTAGCATAGATGGGGTATTGTTCCCAGTTCAAAGAGTGGAACAATTATGAGATTCCCCCAGAGACAAGAGGGTAAAGGGACCATATATCCTTGTTTTACTGTGACAATACCAATTCTTCTTGATGAGCATCTATCCTGGAATTCGTTTCAATATTCAGAATAGCAACTTGTTCAAGTTGCAGCCAAGACAATGATTCATAGAGTCATAAAATTAAAGGCCGGAAGGAGTGAATGGATGATCTAGTCCAGAGATTCTCAAATAGGGAGGGGCGGGACCCCCTTG
>NW_027425146.1:0-1889 GCF_003597395.2 Chelonoidis abingdonii
TTCCATCCATAAGTATGCAAAATTGCAGCTACAAAGAAAGCTTGAGTTCACATTTCAATGAGGTGAACAGGAAACAAGGTAGGGAAAGATTACAATTCTGCTTCTATTATTTGGCTGGAAATATATCATTACAAGAATGAGTTATCAGGGAAGCAGCATATTAACATAGGAATATTAAAAATATAATTTGCATTTAATCTGTGCATACATACTTGTTCAGTGAGAAAAGGCTCTTCTCTCTGCACTACAACTTTTAACATGGCTTGTCTACCTTCAGTTAAAACTATCTGCAACCATAGCAACTAACAGTTTTTGCCACTGCCTGAATCATAAAATGGCACATGGATTCCTTCCAGCAGCTAGTTCAGTACTCTCTGCAGTGCTGACAGAACCCTTGCTACGTCCACTTGACCAGCCCTCCCTCCTTTCTCCCAATCCTCTGTATAGCAGGATCTCTCAGTTTGTACTGCTCCCCATGCTAGTGCAGCTCTGTGTGCAGCATGTCCATACCTGTTAAGGTTGGAGATTCAGAATTCCTGCAGTTTTATGCAACTAACCCAATGCCCTAATCTGCATGCTTGGTGAATATGCATATCCTTAGATACATAAATGGCAGCATATTTCCTTAACACCAGATCTTAAGACTGACAAAGCTGCAGCATAGAGGAACAAATTTTAGGAACTGCAACTCTCCCGGTGGTTTTGGCATCTTACCAGAGTTAACATCTAAGTAATTCTGGTGGGTCTACCTGGCTGCTTTTTGTCTTCGACCCTATGGAAGGTTTCCATTGGGTTGCTAGCCTGGTGCTGCTTGCTCTGGATCAGAGTCAGATCTGTCTACCTACTGTAATCAGCAGTGAGATACTCTGCTTGGGCATCTGGCTCCTACCTGGGTGTCTAGCTCTGGCTACACCTTGCAGGGAAGGCTCTAGATGCCTCTGCACACTGATCCCTGATGGGGAGAGGGAAGGGGAGAATAGAAAGGAAGTAGCTTTTGGCTCCTATTCGGTTACTTCACAATCCTACGTGACCACGTAACCAGGGTCTGGAAAAAATTCTTTTAAGCCCTATAAAAACCTACCCACCAGATGCTCATTTTTAAGCTTACATCTCTCAAATATTTACAGGACTATAACAAGTGAAAGTTTAATAATAGAAGTTTAAAGTTTAATTTTAATCCATTAGCGAAGACGTTTATTCTATAAAAAGAAAATGATAATGCTATAGTTTCTACTAGGCCTACTAGAGAATAATAAGTGTCTAGAAATTCTAGATGGATGAGAATATGTACAATCATTGGTAAACAACAACAAAAGGGGTAAAGCAACCGTGCAGAATCCTATTGCTGGATAGGCTGAAAAACTAATAGGTTATGTGTTGTAAAAACCAAAAATTTCTTAGAGTGTACCAATACCTACAGTCAGATAAAAAATGTAGCAGGCCTAATCAGTTAGATTGGGAATTATTAGCGATTTTGTCTTAACGTATAGAATTGCAAGCTTTTATTATGGGAAGCGCGTATAGCTTTTTGCCTGAGGAATAAATATGCTTAAAACACACAGCACATACTGTGTAATTCACTCTTTATTTCATGACCTTTTGGTGTTTGGCATTCCCTCCCACCCCGGTTAAAGAAAGTCACAACCAATATGGGAAAAGCTGACCAAATTTTCCAAGAATGCACCAACACAAAACATGATTAAACAGCCTAATAGGTTTAGACATGAAAATAGGATTTAAAAATAGCTGCTACATGGCTATAAAAACTGAACACACCATGTTTAACCACGTGTCTTCATAAAAAGAGCAGAACTTCATTAAGATCTGCAACCCTGCTAGAAAAGCATGATTAGAATTTCTTAATTATACTCTAAAAAAAAAAAAAAAAA
>NW_027425146.1:4822-8422 GCF_003597395.2 Chelonoidis abingdonii
TGGGGTTTGGGGACAGGGCTGATGTGCCTGATTGAATGGGAGAGGCTTGGGGTCAGCCAGGTTCTGTATGGGGGAGGCTCCCCAAAACCTTAATACCGCCCATCCCCCCAATAAACCTGTTCCATACTTCCCAAACCCACATCCAACAAACCTCCAAGTTCACTCCAAGCTCCTTCCCTCTACCTCGGCTCCTCTGCTACCCCTGACTCCCCCTAAACCTTTGCACGGTTTCTGATGAGTACAGGAAATTCATTTAAATTACAATACAGAACTGTATTACATAAAAGTTCTGTTTTAATATGCTTAGTAAGGAATCTATTTGTCAAAAAAAAATTACCAGAATCTTTTTTCGGTCTGTATTGTTACAGACATACTTGCTGACAGGTATTTTGAAATAAATTACCAAAATAATTGAAACTGGCATGATTATATTGTGTTATTTTGACAAACAAAATATGCAGAATTTTAAAATATTGTGCGCAGAGTTTTTTGGTGCAGAATTTCCCCAGGAGTAAATCTTTGTGGGTTCACAGTGACTGACACCATACCAGGCTTTTTAACCCCCTCAGCAAGGTCAGAGCTGAAGCTGCTGTCACTGCACTTAAGGAACCATGCATTTTAAAGCCAGAAGGTTTAGCCACTAATGCCTCCTCAACAGCATAGCAAGGAGGCAATTCCAGTAGTCCTTTCTGGTCCTGAGGGTGAGGGTAATGCACACAGAGCAAGGAAAAAAGTTAATTACTTTCCATTAATACTCCTGAGAATGTTCTGTGCCAAAAAATTAAAAGTTCTGCATCAAAATATTTTAAAATTCCACAAATTTTATTTGTGAAATAAATGTGGAGATTCTAGCCTTGTGGAGCATAGGTCACTGGCTGCACACAGGTGGGAGATCACTGGGCAGCTTGCCTGGGACACTGAGTCAACAGTGAGGTTGAACCAAACCCTGACGCAGTGCAAGGACTGGGCTTGCCCCAGAAACACCCCATGGCCCTGCCTCTCTGTGCCAGGTGCATCAGGTGTGGGCAGGCAGGCTCAGCAAGACAGGACCCAAGAGTGGAGGGGATTAGCATGGAAGGGGTCCTGGTGTGAGTTGAGAGGGTTCTGTGTGAGGAAAACTGGGTGTGAGCAGCTCAATGGGGGGGATCCATGTGTGGGGGATGGAGGGATCTGGATGCACAGGGGCTTGTTGGGGAGAGGGTTCTTGGTGCAATGGTAATGGGACTCTGAGGGGGATCCAGGTGAAGGTGGTTGGGGTTCAGTAAGAAATGCATCAGATCCTGAGCCTAAAAAAGAAAAAACCTAATGCCTAATTAAAGAAGTCAGCAGCACTGGAAGTGATCTAGTCCAATAAATCCAATTTCAAGGACCTGGCAAGGTTCTTGATCCACTTGCTATCATAGTTGTAAGGAAATGAGGTAGTCTGTGTGCAATGTCCCTTTTACAGATGCACTCATCAAATGTTCAGAACCACAAAAGGTAGGGGCAGGGGACATGAAAGCGCCAGTCTGAGTCCTCTGGCACATCAAGAATGGGTATGTGAAGAGGCCCCTTGAAGTACCACCATATTTTAAAGTGGACTCACATGGAACCTAGTTTTGGAGGTATTTTAGGCTGCATTCCATATTCAACATATTGAATTCACATGACATTCAAAGGAATTTTGAGGAAGATGCCAAAATTGAGATATGGCCCACAGTTCACAATATTGTTATTTAAGTTGATTTAAAACTTTGAGAAAAAAATTCAAGCACTATAGTACTTATGTAGAACAACTATTTATTAATCAAAACATCCATAACTCCTTTACCAAGATAAGAACCAATACACAGCAAATGACGTTTAAAAAAAATAAAAGTAGTGTCATTAAATCTAAGATTATATTTAGTGGGTTCCCTCCTTTTGCTTTTTTTTTTTTTTTTTTTTAACCCTTTTGAAAAACAGAGCACTAGAGAACTGATGAGATTATGTGGTTCCACTCAGAAAAAGAAAAATATTAAAGGTTCTGGCTTATTCTTCCAAATTACAAATAAAATATAAACTAATCATAAGAATCTTCTAGGATATATTTCAACCCACATGTTGAAAGGGTAATCTAAAAATATATTGGCATAAGTGGATCGAATTCTGGCTGAAAAATCCAAGGCCAACAGCAGGAAACGCAAAACAGATGTTAGCCAACTTTATTCTGAGTCACCTGGAAACTGGTGGAGAGACTGTTCAAGAAATCTTGAAGTAGCCACAGATGGGCACTCTACCCTGAAGCTCAGAGGCTTGACCTTTATGTTACATAGAAACTGTGTTCCACAAACACACGATTCATACTTTGTAAATGTATATGAAGTAAGGGTGCATGGGGCTGACAGCGGTCTGTATATAGATTTGTTTTATAGATGCAGACAACAGTGTTAGGACCCTTTTGGTGCAGATACATAACTTGACCGCTAATGTTAAAATAAACTGCTTTCAGTCATCATTTATTAAGCACCACAGATGTACACTATATATATAGCATAGTTTAGCAGCAGAGAGATGACAGTCTGAAAGGATTTAAAATGTAAAAACAGGACAAATAAAAACCTATACCCAATCTTCTTTTAAGCAGTTTCTTGAAGGCGGAGACTGAGGGGGTTTGAAATGTTAGTGAAGTAATATTAAGCAAGATATTTACAAAAAAGTAAGTTTGTTTTTGGTTTTAAAAGACATGCACCATACATTAAGGCTCAAAGTACATATATCATGTCTAACACACAACATAATTACACCTTGCAAAGGACAAACACCATTGTCCACAAAACAACCAAATCACCTCCTCCCCTCCCTACTTGAGAAAATAGCACTTGGACCATCCTTGAATATCAGTAAGTTTGTGATTCATTAAATCTGAAGAGGGAGCAATCTCCAGAGCCAAAAACCCAAAACCAGAAGTGTCCTGCCCCCACAATTCACTCATGGCATTAATATCTGAAGATTTAGTTCAAGCACCTGTGCTAACCTCAGCTGATCACAAGGGGAAAGTTTCAGATTGCAAATAACCTAACCAGGGTGGATACATATAAAATAAAAATCAATTATTTAAAAAAAAATCTGATTCTTTTGATAAAATGCTTCTTGAGGGAAAGGAACACCTAGCTAAAGATAGTTTTAATTAAGATATCTTTGAGCTATAATGTACCTCATCATGGAATATGGATTATAAATTCTATAGTATAAGACAATATATTCATTTAATGTTTAAGAAAAGTTTTGTAAATGAGTTACAATAGTTCATGGATTTAGAGACCCAATCTTATGGGGTTTCAGGGACTTCTGTATAGATTAATCTTTCTGTCTACCCAAGGGGACTCAATGCTCAGTCTAGAAGATACTGTCAGAGATGCTTAGTTTTGCAGTTCTCAAACTATGGATTTGTGTCTCCAGAGAGAATACGCTTGTTAACAGCAAAAATGTTTTTAAATAAATAAATAATATATAGAGGTAAGAAACAACAGACCTCAACCCTATTGTCATTCTGCAAATTTGTGTACAGAGTCAATCCCTTACTTCTCTCTAAAAGTGTAAAGTTTCAAAAAGTTCAATGAATAGAAGATTGTTGGGGGC
>NW_027425147.1:0-3652 GCF_003597395.2 Chelonoidis abingdonii
TTTGGGCAGCTGTTACTTCATTTCTCCCAAATCAAATATACTGATCACCTGTAACTTCCTGTAGAAAAGGTAGGATAAAATTGAGCAAGAAATGCTTCCTAGTGGTTTTTAGGACTGGAAGTGCTATTTTCAACAGCCATTGGCTTTTTTTTTTTAAGTTGTATTTGTTTAAAAGGAAGACAGTGATATGGCATTGGCAAATTCCCCATAGAAACAAATAGTGGCACAAAAAGAATAATATAGGCACCTCAACTTTTCCTCATTTATGGAGAGCAGTGTTATAATATGCATCCAGATATCTTCCAATCACACAAGCTGAAAATTGTTCCACTTTACTGCAGTTCTGTAACCACATGAGAACTAATCCTCTGAGTTCTGTGCACATCCAAAATTCCTGCGAATGACCTGCCCTGGGAGCAAGTTACCAGTGACCCAGGGCTGGGGTGGAAGGAGGGTGCAGGTGGGCGCGAGGGGCAGATCCAAGGGCTGGGGAGGAAGGAGGTATGTGGGTGGGGAGGCACTGGTGGAGGGGAAGGGGGGAGCCTAGAGCTGGGGCAGCTTGGGGTATGTGGAGAGGGGAGCTCAGGGCTGGGGCAGTAGAGGATATAAGTGGAGAGGGGGAGAGCCCAGATCTGGGGTAGCATGGGGTGTGTGGAGGGGGGAGCCCAGGGCTTGGGCGGCAGGGGGGTACAGGCAGCCAAACTTTATTTTGCTTGGGGCAGCAAAAAAACCTAGTGCCAACCCTGAGTGTAACTATTCGTGTGTGTGACTATCCACTAATGTGACCAAGGACTTCATAAGAAGATCCTCAGCACCCCAGAACTGGTCACTAGCACCCAAGACGGCAGGTTTTAACCAGTGTGACATAGACTTGAAAAACAACCTGCATCCCTGAGCTGTGCAGCACTGAATTGTTCTGATGGTTCTGCTAATAGCTTCTAGACCATACTTACCCAAGGTGTAATTCCACTGCCTACAGCGAGCTTAGTCCAGGAACAAATCTGGCCACCTGATGTTTACACAGAACTAACCTGTTGCCCTTTGGAGTTAATAGCTGTTTTGTTTCTACCGAGGAAGAATTGCCTTGGCCCCAAAGACATTTCCATCACTTGCTACTCTGGGACCCAAGGGGGATGAGTGTTGGAAGATATTCCTCTTGTCAGAATGAGGTCATGCATCAATTCTGCTACACATATTGAGACCGGATCCCCACCTGGAGAAAAATAACATAGTTCTATTCAATTGCATGAGGCAATGCCAATATACACCAGCAGAGGATATGGCCCAGCAAGTTTCGTTCCTCCTGTTTCATCTATCCTGCAAGGTCTCCTTTAGTTGCTATAATTTAACATTAATTTCATATTAGCCTTAAGCACCACTGAGAAGTCCTGAAGCACGTCCCATCTCTAGATCTGACTGAAATGGGCCAAATTCATCCTGAAGTAATGCTGTCAATTCCAGTTGGTGCTACACAAATGGGCCCACTGAATTTTAACAATCCTCTCTGCAACCTGTTTGAAGTTGAAACTCCTTTCATAGATCATGGCAAAGACTTTTTAATAATGCCCAGTGGACCCATTAATAGTAACATCCTTCATTGCGCATACTTAGCGAAGCTTAATTTTGAAGAGATAAATTGATAAGTTATAAACTCAAAACATTAAAAAAAGTTGTAGCAGATTGCTGACTCACCACCACCGTGCACCTGATGGTCCATCCAGGAATTAGCTCTTTTCCCCGCCTCAGAGCACCTCCTGCTGGCCAGTGTGTCATCATCGCAGGCCCTGTATCCTTCCCAGACCTCAGTTCCCCTTCCCTTGTGATGCTGCCCACAGCAGCACCCCCTATACTCTGGGCTCCCCCTATGCCCCCGCCTCAGTGGCTACTGCCAGTCATCATCCAACCCCTTCCTCTGGGGCAGACTGCAGTCTGTAAAGACCACTCAGTATTAGCAAGGGTTGGACCACTGCCTCTGCCTTACCTCAGGCTGCACCTCTGCAGCCCCAGTACCTGCTTATGCCTTTACCAAGGCCTCAGTCTGGGAGTTGCCAGGCTGGATCCCCAGCTTCCTCTTGCCCTTCCCCAATACTGCTCTGCTTCTGGTACCCTGTGGTCCCAGGCAGCTAGCCTTCTCTCCAAGACTGGAGTGAGTCTCCTTTCAGCTCCTGACCCCAACCCTCTATCAGGGCCAGCTAGGCCTAACTGAGCTGGCCACACCTGTTGGTCAGCTACTCCCTCACTGCTTTCACTCTCACTTCCTCTCCAGGCTTTTTAAACCCCTGTTCGCTGAAGTGGGCAGCTGCTCCACTACAAAATCCAATGGCCACCTGATCAGTAGCGATCAAGGTGCTTAGATACCAAAAGTTTGGTACCAGAGAACATCTAAGAGAGACATTTTTCCCAGCTATGTTGATGCCCATTTTAAGCTGACTGCAAAGCTAAATTTGATACTCTTGATTGTTGCTTGCAATGTGTGTTGTAGCTGTCCAGGAAATTAAGAAAGACAAGATGGTGTGAGGTAATATTTTGTAGTGGAGGAACTTCTGTTGATGACAGACAAGCTTTCGAGCTACACAGAACACTTCTGTTGGATCAAAAGAGTGCTCAGATGTCACAGCTAAATACAAGGTGCAGAGATTGTTTAGTTTAAGACTAACACATTCAAAGGGACCATTCAAGGTGAAGTGTTGTTATTATTGGGTGACCCTTCAATTCTTGTCTTATGTAAGAGAAAATTTACTTCCCTATGATCACTTCTCCACACCATTCATGATTTTATAAACCTCTGCTATCATATCGCCACCTAGTCATGCTCTTTTCTAAGATTGAAGGGGTGGGGGGCCGGCGGAGGGGGGCGCCCCGGTAGTTCAGTCTTTTCAATTCTCTGCGTTATATTCAAGCTTCATAGTCCTAATCATTTTTGTTTACCCTTCTCCCTCTGCTACTTTTCCAATTCAATACATCTTGTTTTGTGAATTGAAGGCACGCCAAATATCCTGATATAAGTGAGGCGCCATACGGATTTATATAGTAGGATTATGATAATTGTTCTTACTTATCATTATCCCTTTCCAATGCTTCCTAACATTCTGTTGGCCTTTTTTTGACTGATACTGATATTGAGTGGATATTTTACTGAACATATCCATGAATGACGACAGAAACTTTCTCGAATGAAAATAAGTGAGCCCCATCATTCGTAAGATAATTCCGATTATTTTTTCCAGCGCTGCATTACTTTGCATTATCAACACTGAATTTCATGTGACATTTTGTCTCCTAGCACCGCCAGTTTAAGTGAAATCCTTTTGCCATCAGCTTTGGACTTAACTATCTTGGGTACTTTTGTATCATCTTCAAATTTTGCCATCTCACTGTAGATTTAAACGACTGAAATAAAAACATCATATCTACCATTGGCAAAACACTTTTCACAAACAATCACTCCCAATCTGACCTTTCAGTCTCATACTCAAAGGAAAGCTGCACAGACCTTCAAAAAAGAAGCCTGGGGGTTAAATTCTTAACTTTTTGCTAACACTAAAGTCATGGTGTTAATAAAGATACTGGATTTATGGCTTGTTACAACAATTTGCAATACCACTAACCCCCCTTATCTGTCTATGACTGCAGCCGTATTAATGGACACTCA
>NW_027425147.1:5214-7157 GCF_003597395.2 Chelonoidis abingdonii
AAGGGCAAGAAAAATGATTAGGAGTATGGAACATCTTCCATACAAGGAGAGATTAAAAAGACTGGAACTGTTCAATTTAGAAAAGAGATGACTAAGGTGGGATATGAGAGAGGTCTATAAAATCATAACTGGTGTGGAGAAAGTGAGTAAGGAAATGTTATTTATACCTTCACATAACACAAGAACTAGGGGTCACTCGATGAAGTTAATAACGGTACGCATAAACAAACAAAAGGAAGTATTTTCCACAGAACGCAATCAGCCTGTGGAACTCATAGCCATGGGATGTTGTGAAGGCCAGAAATATAACTTGTTTAAAAAAAAGAATTGGATATGTTCATGGAGGATAGGTCCATCAAAGGCTATTAGCTGAGATGGTCAGTGAGGCAACCCCATGCTCTGGCTGTCCCATAACCTCTAACTGCCAAAAGTTAGGCTCACTCAAAATTGCCTTGTTCTGTTCATTCCCTCTGAAGAATCTGGCATTGGCCAGTGTCAAAGACACGATATCCCTAAATGGACCATTGGTCTGATCCAGTATGACCATTCTTATGTTCTTACCGCTACCATTCTAGTTCATCGATTCTAAGGCCAGAAGGGGCCACTATGATCAAACCTCCTGTATAACACAGGCCAGAGAATGTCCCCAACATAATTCTTAGAGCAGATCTTTTAGAAAAAGTCCAATCTTGAATTGAAAATTGTGAGTGATGGAAAATCCACCATGACCCTTGGTAAATTGTTCCAATGGTTAATTATGCTCATCGTTAACAATTTAGGCCGGTTTGAATTTGTCTAGTTAAAGAAGTAATGTCATTAACTGATAGCATTAGCAGACCTCCTGACCTCTCTAGAATCCTCTCTGTAGCTCAGGGCTATAAAGGAAGATTGACACGGGCAGCCAATGTGTTATAAGGGCTGCGGATAAAAAAAAAAAGAGTAATTTGTTTAAGATTTTGCGCATTGATTTGAATGAGAGTTTTGCCTGAGAAAGTTCTGAGGCCTGGTATTGACCTCAGTTACACTGGAATAGGTGAGGAGTAATTCCACTGAAACCAATGGGGCTGATTATCTTCTCACTCATTCCAGTGTAAACCAGGGGTAAGTCCATTGGCCAATGGGGTTGATTCACCTTTCAATCATTCTAATGTGAAATTGAGTAATGACACTGTAAACAAATTAGGCTTAGCCTCCTCTCATTTCCACTAGCATAAATCAAGAGTACACAACTTTTTGGAGACAAATGGTGTACCAATGGTTTAGAGCCAATATAAGGGATCCACTTCTACATCTACTGCTATTGACATGGATGAGAACTGCAAATTTCTCAGTACACCCAAAACTAGTAGTCAATGGGAGCTGAGGGTGCTCATAGGCAGTACTCAGCACTGCAAGTGCTAATTATCCTTCCTTTTGTCTAAAGATAAACATCCAGTAGCAACAAAAGCCCTTCGCTTTCAAGGTACTCAGAGTTAAGATTTGGGAAGCCCCTGCATAGTGGCACAAAGAGTGGATACTTCTTACTCCATCATACTCGTGTTCGTTACTGAATAAGGTTTAGGGAGAAACCAGGGAGAGTTTGGAGGTTGTGTCTCCAGGGTATCTAAGGAAAACTGAAATACTCCTCAACCCATCCATCCCTAAATGAATTGGAGTAAGTGAAGGAAGAACTCCTGGTTCCAGAGGTAGGTGAGAATCTTGTTCTAAAGTCAATGCTTCCTTTCCTTCCTATATAGACAGGTAAAATTATTAACACATTAAAACTACCAACAACTAGCTAGCTAGATAACTTCTTAGTTTGTAGACACTGTGATTTACTAGATTATATCTGGACATGGAAGTAAATGGCATTAAGGCTGAGATTTTTCAAAGTAGCCTAGGAACAATAGGTACCCAATTTCACAGCAAAATACAATGGTATTTGTATGCATTAATATCTTAAA
>NW_027425148.1:0-6903 GCF_003597395.2 Chelonoidis abingdonii
TTGCTGTCCAGAGCGGTCAGTGCTGCACTCTGGGATGCCGCCCGGAGGCCAATAACGTCGATTTCCGTCCACACGAACCCTAATCCGAGTTATCGCTATCTAATTTAGCGCTACTCCTCTCGTTTGGGAGGAGTTCTGAAATCGATTTAAGGAGCCGTTTAACTCGATATTAATGACGACATTGTGTGAACGGATACAGCGTTAAATCGGTATATCGGCCATTAAACCGATTTAAAGTCGCAGTGTAGACCTGGCCTGAGGATAGTGCCTTAGTAAATGTTAATCCGCTTCCCCGTCCTTAATATCTGTTCTGCAGGCCATTGCCTTGTGTCAGGACTTATTGCCTGCTTGGGTAAAGCACTTCACTGAGATCATCTGCTTCATCTACTCTTTTATGGGGAATATATCCACATAATTGCCTAATTGGTTAACTTGGCACAGGATTTTGAGGATGATTCTACCACTCCTTCACCTGTGCCTGAAAGATGGACAGAGGATGTGCGTAAGGCTATAGGTGCACTCTTGCTGGAACATCCCTTTGGTAACCTGAACTATCACAGCTTTCTGGGTACTTATGAATGGAAGCAGGTCTTGTGATTAAGGATGGCTATCCTAAGCCACTTCTCTTGCTTTCTGGAGCAAATCTGATTTTGTCTTCTGTCACAGAAACGCTATAGGTGGATTGTTGAGGGTTGACTCCCACTCTGCACACCATTTTAGGAACCAGGCCTTGTAAGATGAGTATTTCTGGGGAAGTTGTATCCGACAAAGTGAGTATTCACCCACTAAAGCTCATGCTCCAATACGTCTGTTAGTCTATAAGGTGCCACAGGACTTTTTGCTGCTTTTACAGTTCTGGGGAAGACAGTGTAAAACCTGTGGTCAGTGGCTTCCTAGGCCCAGATGGGGTTTACCATGGATTGGGAAGTGTGCATAGCAAATGCCTCTTTTGTTACATGAGCTAACTTAATGTGTTTGTGTCTTGGTGTTTTTGTAATTGTAGCTGCTACTGCTTTTTTTGTTTGTTTGTTTTGTTTTAAATGCGCTCATTTAATAGATAAAGAGTTTGGTATTCTTAATTGTTCTTTTTCCAGCTGCCAGCCAAAATTAGACATATATCAAATTAATCATCCTTTCAATTAGTCTGTACTTAAAGAACTAAATGACATTCTGAATCTATCTGCCCATTTTCTTTAACTGCTATTCATGTCTGCTGTTACCTTTGGTCTAAAATCAGACCTCCTAGTGCCTTCACACATTTTGCTTTTGGTGAAGTTTTATCAAGTCTGTTGTTGTTTTTTGTTTTGAACTTAAAACCAGAAAATTTACACTGCATTGTTGCTTACTTATAAAAAGCCCAAAATTACGTTTGACTGCCACACACAAAATATGATCAATCCCTATCCCGAAAAGCTTGCAGTCTATGTAGATACCACACTGACAAGGAGAAGAGGTAAGGCACAAGTGGGTTTCATCTGTAGCAGAATAACAGGTCACATGAATAGCTGTTTTAGGAATGAAAGCTTAGTATTGTGATTCCCCCCTCTTCCTCCCTCCCGGCCCCCCCCCCACTCCTCAAACTCAACATATTCCCAGTTATTGCCACTGTTGTTACAGCTGTATAACCCACTGTGGACAAATTTAATTTCAGCTGTAAGGGTGTCTTTTTCCAGTTTACTTAACCACCTTCCCACGCAACATATAATAAACCAAAAGAAGCCACTGTTGCTACCAGAGTTAAGGTTTGATCGTATTGATCATTTTTGTTGGTAAAACTTTTGTTGAGTAACGGGGTGTGAAAAAACACCACTCTGACCAACCTAAGTTTCCATCCAGCAAAGTGCTTGATTGTGGGACAGCGCTTTGTTGGCAGGAGAGTGCTCTCCAGTCACTTGTTGGGAGTGGTTTATGCCGCAGTGGAGTCTCTATGGCCTGAAAGCAGGCTGCTGTTTCCAAAGCTTGTGCACTTGGGGGCTGAGATTTTTTGATCTCTCCTTTGTGATGCAGAACTTGGACATGGGTGGTTAGCTTCTCTTTTTGTATCAAGATAGATTACCTGCAAAGTACTCTACCCAAGTTAATCTTGAAAGATTATTAGGAGGCTTCAGTTAGGATCTTCGGTGGCTTCCAACAATATGAGAAAAGCATACTGATGGGAAGATAGTCACCTATGATGTTCTCCTGTACTTCCTGCCCAGGGCAGGGAGAAAATGGGATTAAAATATGTACAAAGTGTCCATATATCCTACCTGTCCTAATAAAATTGACTGGCTTCTTCTAGTCTTGGCAGAAGAGGTGGTCTTGAGGGTGGATAATAATCCATCAGATCTAGTATTTATGTTATTTTGTCTCTTTGCTGCCGTATCTTTAGCTCAGAGCTAGATAGTGCCTTTTGAAACACAGCTCTCATTCTGTTGTTCTGTCTGTCTCCCACTGTCCCAGGAGGAGTACTAAGAACAGATTGGGTCCCAGCTGCATAGAGCAGTGTATGTCCATTACTAACCCTGTAACAGAGTGCAGATTACTACCCTGCATGTGGCTGGCATCCAAATGGAGGGAGGATGCTGTGCCAAGGCCAAGACCCTAAGATTATGTGTATCCCTACCTCTCCTTAATCATAGGGCGCTGACAATTCTGCCTTGCTCTGTCTGGGCTAGGGTTATATAGGGTTGCGATATAAGAAGACTGCCTTAAATGTTCATAGCCTTGGGAAGGCTCTACCAACAATATGCTTCATAATCCCTAAATATTTTCAATGACTTCCAATACAACCTCCTTGAATACATGTTGAGAATTAGTATTTTCTTAAGATTGAAAAACAAGTTCCCTTAAACTGGAATGGTGGCTGCCACTGCCACTCAGCAATGTCTTGCATTGCTGATTGGTGAATGGAGTTGGTAATTGAATACTTTACATCGAGCCGGTATATTTTATATCTGACAGTTAGATAATTCATCCTTTTTATTGTAAAGATGATCTTTTACAACTCCTGTATTTAGAGGGAGGGAAATTAAAGAGCATCTGTCAGAATATTTCCACAATCTGCAATAATAGACCTTACATTGGTGCTTTACTGATTATCCAAAGTAAAACCTTCTGTGATTTCATTTCCATCTGAGCATTATATCCATGCTAACAATGTCGTCACATTTATTATTGCTCTAATTGTGAAATATATTAAATACATGCAACAAAAAATTCCGCAGTTTCAGCTTTCCTATGTTCTTATTGTGGCTTACCCAAAAATTGTATTTTATTATCGTCATTCAAATATTTTGTTTTGCCTTCACCACATTGAAAAGTGGAAACACAAAACTGGGACCACATCCTTGCTATATCC
The DNA here is from genome assembly GCF_003597395.2 of Chelonoidis abingdonii. NCBI lineage: Eukaryota > Metazoa > Chordata > Testudines > Testudinidae > Chelonoidis > Chelonoidis abingdonii. The sequence continues at coordinate 3,341 of NW_027425148.1, forward strand.
ACACTGCTGTCCTTTTCTACCACTTCAAAAGCTCTCAGCTGCCACCAGAGACCTTACAGTGGCATGGCTGTGGCGGTACAGTTGTGCTGCTGTAAGGTCTGTAGTGTAGATATACCATAAGACTGTTCACTTGGGGAATAATACCAGTTTAACTATATCCGTTTTAATTCACACTGTAGCTTATTTCAGAATAACTTTCCCATGTATACAAGCCCTTAGTTTGCAACTAACTGAGTGGGTACACAATAATGATAGGTTTTTATTTAATATTGCATGGATTTTAGGAGCACCCCTCCTTTTAAAAGAAAGTTAGGATGGAGTGGGGTATGGTTGCTTAGTCCTCCGTGCATACTATGGCATACTCTAGCACAGGCTAAAGGGCATCAGTGGCACTGCAGTTGATTCAGAATGAGATTAAGGAGAGTGTACCTTGCACTTTGAAATTTGCACCAATGCTGTCTGATACATTGCCCTCTACCCACGCAATCTGCGTCTTGCCATTGCAGGTACATTTACTGCAGATACACAGCTGGCTGTGTGCTCTAGCAACCAAACCAGGGGTCAGCAACCTTTCAGAAGTGCTGTGCCGAGTCTTCATTTATTCACTCTAATTTAAGGTTTCGCGTGCCAGTCATACATTTTAACGTTTTTAAAAGGTCTCTTTCTATAAAAGTCTATAATATATAACAAAACTATTGTTGTATGTAAAGTAAATAAGGTTTTTAAAATGTTTAAGAAGCTTCATTTAAAATTAAATTAAACTGCAGAGCCCCCCAGACTGGTGGCCAGGACCCGGGCAGTGTGAGTGCCACTGAAAATCAGCTTGCATGCCGCCTTTGGCATGCATGTCATAGGTTGCCTACCCCTGCTCTAATACGACAGTAGAGTGCATATGCACACCACTTGTGTAGCATTGCTGGAGATGCCTTCAGCATGTGTGGTAGTTTATTTCAGAACTCTGGTATGATCACGATTGGAGTTTGATGTGAAGGTCACATGTTCCGTCTCAGAGAAGGACTTTTTGGTTTTGAATTTTTACCTTTATTTACAGTGTTAACTTATTGCATGTGACAGTTGCAAGATCGACAGCCTTGAAAACTGAGGTCCTTTTAGCCTAGGACAGGTAAAATGCAGTGTAAATTTATTTACTCTATGTTATTGGAATACCTTGGTCATGACCTGCTGTGACTGTTTCTGAGTTACTCCAGGAAGAAGAGCTTAGTCTCCATGCCTTATTTATTATTTGGCCTCTCTGTTAAGGCTTTCAATAACTGTGCCAGTTGTGATTGTAGCTTTTATGCATGGACATCTGTCTGCTGGGACTCGGCTGAGCGCACCAGCTGCATCTACTGAAGAACCTCAGATGATAACAACTTGACCACTATTGACCCAAGCTAGAGTTGAATTTTCTATTTGTACTCCATTAAATCCCCCGAGACATACAGTTTCCCACTCCACCCCATCACCACTGACTGCAATTGCACAATTTAGCCCTTAATTGACTGTCCCTATTCTCATTACTTCAGAAAATGGAGATGCACTGTTATACTATCTAATCAAAATACATTAGATTCCAGGGCCAGAAGGGAGCACTGTGATATCTAGTCTGACCTCCTGTATAATACAGGCCATGGGACTTCCCCAGAATAATTCCTGTATGAACTAGAATGAATCTCTTGGGACAATCCTCAGTGACTAAATCCTCAAAAATTTGAGAAGCATTCTTCAAAATGCAGTATTAAATATTAAACTAAATCTAAATTAAATATCATTAAAAAAGTAAAAGGGAAATCCCTTAGTTTTATAAATTCCAAAATCACATAAAGCTAATTTGTAATCACGCTTTAATGGACAATTGTTATTTTGCGGTGTGATTGACATAAAGAAGTAGGTGCATCTTGTCATGTCAGTAAGATTTAGATTGCATGGATCCGCAAAGCAGGAGGAAATTAAATATTATGTTGGGGACATGATCACTCAAGTGTGTACAAGAACTGGTGACAATAGTTACAGCTGGAATTAATGTACACAGTAGGTCCTCATTTAACAGAATACTACCCTCCTTCTTTGTAAGACTCCTCTGGGAACCTATGACTTTTTCATATGTATGCCCTGAAACTTATTACAGGGCATGTTGTGAAGGGTATTTCATATTTATAAAACTTGAAAAGTCTTGATACTGGAGCCAAAATGCACTTGGCTTAAAGAAGCAAGCCACATATTGAGGAAGTGATGCTATAGTAGCATCTGTCACTGATTCATGCACACCCAATAATAAGTGGTGGCAAGAGAAGAGACCAGCTGATGTTAGCTTAGTCCCCCCCCCCCTTTTTTTTTTTTAATTTAGGAAAAAGAAAGAGGAAATTGTTCATGCGGAAGCAAAAATAGCTAATAAAATAAAACCTGTATTAACACTTGGGGTGGGAAAAATGTCCATTTTTTCATAACTAATTTTTTAAACCTTGTAAAATATACAGGTGTTTGTATGACGTTTTTTTCTATGAAGCATTTTTCTTTCAGGAGTCAGCTTAGCAAGCAGCCTTCAGACACAGGATAGATGCATGATATTTTGATTTAACAGTAGAATTCAAATACTATTTTTTTACAAATACAAACAGAGTGGCTAGAGTAACATCATGCACTTCTTTACTGAGTTATTTAAGGCTTTTATTATGATCCATATTTTTTGTCTTGTACAGCCTAAACCCAGGAGTATTCCTTCTTCAGCTGCCAGTAGGCCCTTTTTTTTTTTTTTTTTTTTTAAAGGAAATTTCACAAGTTGTATCAGGTAGTTAACACAGGTTGTTAGCTATGTATACTTAACTACTGAGCTGAGCACTCTCAAAAACCTGTTTCTCAGTGAGAGTGCTGAGCGCTTCTGAAAACTTGGTCCTGCAAGTACAACCAAGACCTGCCAGGATTCCTGTAAGCTTCAAAATTTTATAATGTCTTTTTAATCGCCATTCCTTACTATTACCAGGGTGAAATAACCCCTGAAAGTGGATCCATAACAGTATTTGTCATGCTGTTCTGACTACACACAAAAAGATATCCAATATACATTGAAAATCTTCCCAGTATTAGTAGATATGTAGGGAGTAAAACAAAGATTTTTATGCGTACTGTAATACCTTTGTATGATCATTGAATGCTCAGATGTGAAAGTATTCCAATATTACACTTCCTGATCTGAAACAGCAAGTTGGAGGGAAAGCATGTGTACATTAAAAAGATTTTGTCTAATGATCACACTGATTGAAACTTGTCATATTTGTAGAAGTTGTTCATTTTCGTACTGCAATAAACTGTTACTTATTACCAAGATGCTAGTCCTGAAGTCTAAGGGCCTTACCTTGTGAGAAGGTCATCTGGGCCTCAATGAGCCTTGCAGCTATGTAAGTCAATAGTTTGCGAGTTGATGTATGTGGGAGCAGGAGGTGGGAGTCGGTTTTGTTTTGTTTTGTGTTTTTGTTTTTTAAATAAATGGCTGCTACTGCCTCTTAGAGAACCCAACATAAGGTCTCAGTGGTCTAAAGCAATGTTTCCCAAACTTGTGACGCTGC
>NW_027425149.1:0-1139 GCF_003597395.2 Chelonoidis abingdonii
CTGCTGCCTATTATTTTCATTGGGTGACCTCTGGTTCTTGTGTGATGTGAAGGAGTAAATAACACTTCCTTATCCACTTTCTCCACACCATTTACGATTTTACAGACCTCCATCATATCTCCCCTCAGCTGTGTCTTTTCCAAGCTCAACAGTCCCAGTCTTTTTAATCTTTCCTCATGTAAAAGCTGTTCCATATCCCCTAATAAGGGTTGTTGCCCTTCTCTCTACTTTTTCCAATTCAAACATATCTTTCTTGAGACAGGACAATCAGAACTGCATGAAGTATTCAAGGTGAACCAGTGATTTATATAGTGGCATTATATTTTCTGCCTTATTATCTATCCCTTTCCTAATAGTTCCTAGCATTCTGTTAGCTTTTTTGACTGTCACTGCACATTGAGCAGATGTTTTCAGAGAACAATCCGTGATGACTTCAAGATCTCTTTCTTGAGAGATAACAGCTAATTTAGGCTCCATCTTTTTATATGTACATTACTTCACATTTATCAACAATGAATTTCATCTGCCATTTTGTTGCTCTGTCACTCAGTTTTGTGAGATCCCCTTGTGACTCTTTACAGTCAATTTTGGACTTAACTACCTTGAGAAATTTAGCATTGTCTGCAAACTTTGCCACTTCACTGTTTACCCCTTTTTCCAGATCATTTATGAATATGCTGAACACACTGGTCCTGGTACAAACCCTTGGGGGCAAAGGACATCAAGCAATAGGGGATAGGTGGGGGTGGGGGGGAAGGGTGGGTAAAGGAAAGGACCTGTCTTGTGGGCAGGAGGGATAGTTGTGGTAATGTTAGGGAGAAGGAAGTGTTTGAGCAGGGGGAATCAGGTTGCTGCAAGAGATCAGAGTGCCTTTGAAGGTCGGGATGATATAAGATAGAAAGAGGGTTGAGAAACTGAGAAGCATTTACCAAAAACAAATGTACCCGTTTGTCCTCAGTGCCAAGGATTCTGAAGCCATACCCTATCAGAAAAACACGGTTACTCACCTTTGTAACTGTTGTTCTTCGAGATGTGTTGCTCATATCCATTCCAGTAGGTGTACGCGCCGCACGTGCACGTTCGTTGGAGAACTTTTACCCTAGCAACTCCAGCGGGCCGGCAGGCCGCCCCCTAGAGTG
>NW_027425149.1:6237-7531 GCF_003597395.2 Chelonoidis abingdonii
ACAGTAAAAGCAGCAAAGAATCCTGTGGAACCTTATAGACTAACAGACTTTTTGGAGCATGGGCTTTCGTGGGTGAATACCCACTTTGTCAGATGCAAGACAGTAAAGCTAATCATGAAGTTAGATGGGCAAAAAGTTTTGCAGTGAAAGCTAGCTAAAAATCATTTTGTTCTCAGCCCCAGATCTTTGATGCAAACAGCAGGGAAATGAGGACAGAGAGTTTACTAAACTTAAACACACAGGAGGAGAGCTACCTGCCCATCACCCAGATTCTCTTATACCAGGCATTTAGGTGGTTCCAATACAGGGGTCCAGGGCTCCTACCAGACAACCCATAATGTGGGGTAGGCTCTCCTCAGCCTACCTCGCAGGACGCAGGCTGGAGGTGGGGGACAGAGGGTGCACAAGGGTAGGGACCTCGGCCCACAAGGTCTCATCATATCCCCTGAGCCCAAGGGCCACCAGCAAAATCCCAGGCCTTTTTATCACTGGGTACCATTCATTTTATACTTTTAACCACACTGGAAAGCAGCCACGGGACACCAGTGATGAGCTTGGTCACAGCCCACTCAGCAATGCTGGCTGGTATCACAACTCCTGTCCCATTCATTCCTTCACTTTCCGTAGCCATATGTCAGTGTTTCCATCTGAGAAATGTAGACAATTATCCCTGAAAAATTCAGTCCAATTATGACAAACAGCCAGAGAGACACATGCATACACAAAGAAATCCCCTCAAGTGGTATAAAGATTTAACCTCCAATATAATGGAAGAGAATGATACAATTGTTCATACATACAAACATAAAAAATGTTCTATTTTGTTGGTCTGAGAATGCTTGTTCTTTAAATGGATCACTAATGTTGGTAAAGTGGAAAACCTTACTGCAGCTTTAGATAAGCTTGTTTTGATCTAAACAGTGGCAGGTTGTCATATTGTAACACAAAACATTAGACTTTTAAAAGGCACTGGTGTGTGGAGAGAGAGGAACAGGAGACATGGAGGAGGAGGAAATACTGGTTAGCATGCAGAGAGCACTGGTTGCACATGGTTTAATTTGAACTGTTAACCTGGGGCTAACACCAGTGTTGGTGCTAGCCTGCAGCAAAGAGGCAGGCCAGGCTACATTTCTTGACAAGAATAAGTGCCATCTAGTCCAAGCCTCTGGCAGTCAAAGGTTTAGAGACACTCAGAGTTTGGGCTTGCATCTCTGACCATCTTGGTTAATATACTACATGAACTGATCTAATTCTTTTTTAAATCCAGTTACACTTTTGGCCTTCACAACATCCC
>NW_027425150.1:0-7207 GCF_003597395.2 Chelonoidis abingdonii
CATTGCAGTTCTCCTCAAATACTTGCTGAATAATTACTGTGCACTGTTGTTGGTCTGGAGCTCATCTGAGAGCACTTTATTCAGGTCATTCAATGTCTGAAATTCAAGATCCGATGGTTACTTTGAAAATAAGGGCTCTTGGGTCCTACTCCCAACTCTGCCACTGACTGGTTGTGTGACCTAAGACAAGTCAATTCTCCTTTCTCAGCCTTAGCTTCTCCCTCTTTCAAGTAGGAATAATAATGATCCACTCCTACCTATCTCACAGTTGGTGGAGAATGGGGATCCATTGGAGAGTGTCACTAGGAGTAGTGCATAATATGAGGTGTCCTATCATCTTTACTCAGAGCAGATTATTACATGATAGAATAGCTTAAATATTCTATTTTATTTGTATTTTCTTTATTTTGAAATTGTTAAGAGCAGCAATTACTTAGCTCAGACTGAAGCATCTTATCTAATTTTTGAGATCTAAGTGTCTCCTCTTTGTACGTGAGGAGAAAATTTAACACACTGTGACAAACAGGAGATGCTTTTGTTTTGCAACAACATATTTTTGCAAAGAAATTTCATCCCACTTGTTATGATTTCGAGAAACAAACTGGTATAGTCTGAAGGGGATTTTCTGACAGAAATGGTTTCAATGAAATTTCCCCACCATCTCGATTCCTGGGCTCTATCCCCGACTCTGTAGGGAGTTTGCTGTTTGTTAGAACAGGAGTCAGGACTGGTGGCTTCTCTTTCTGACTCTGCCACTGCCTTGCTGTGTAGGTCCTTGGGTAGGTCACTTCCCTTCTCTGTACCTCAGGCTCCTCCTCATCTGTCCAATGGGAACAGGGACAATTCTTGAACTCTGGGCAGTCGTAAGCCTGAGTGAGATAAGGGGTGTTAAAGCCCTCTGTGAAGAAGAAAGGGGAGTTTCACGGTGTTTAACACCAAGGAATTCTAAAGTTTGCTAAAATGTCTAGTGTGTGGAAACAAGAAATGGTCGGGGCCAAACTTTTTAACCACTGCCTTTTTTAAAACCCATTCAGGGATGAGAGTCCCTGTCTCTTAGGTACCTGAGGTTCTTTGCCAGCAGGAGAGAAGAGGTTCCTGCCTCTGTTTTTGTGGCCTTAACAAACCAAGTGTTGTGCCCCAGTTCTCATCTGAGATCCCTAAAAAAGAACATTTTCCCATCCATGAACAAGACAGGACCTATCTTTAAAAGGGGAACAAAGAGACCCCTGGGACTTACAGACTAGCTAGCCTCACTTCCATAGCTGGAGAGATCCTGGAATACATTCTTAAACAATCAGTTTGTCAGCAGCACCTACAGAATGCTTTGGCTCAAAGGACTAGTGAGCATGGATTTGTCAAGAACAAATCATTCCAAACCAATCCTCTTTCCTTCTCTGGCAGGGTTCCGGGCCTAGTGGAGGTGGGTAAACAGTAGATGAGATCTGTCTCAGTGTTACTAAGGCTTTTGACACAGTCCCATAGGACATTCTCACAAACAAATGAGGGAAATGCAGTGTAGACGCAATCAGTGTCATGTAGGTGCAGAGCTGGTTGAAAGCCCAGATTCCAAGGGCCCTCCATGTTTGGCTGTCCAACGGAGAGGGTGCACCTAGTGGGTCCGGCAGGGATCAGTGCGGGTCCGGTACTATTCAATAGTTCATGAATGATTTGGAAAATGGAGTGGAGAGCATGCTTCTAAAATTTGCAACTGACACCAAGCACTTTGGAGCACAGGATTGAATTCAAAACGTCCTTAACAAATTGGAGATTGGTCTTCTTGAGCCAAACTCCATGGCTGGGCCCCTCTCTATAGACTGGGCTGAAGTGAAACCCCAGAGCCAAACACTCCTCCTCCTGGGCAGTGCGCTCCGACTTTGAATGGTCAGATGCTGCTTAGCACTGTCAGAGCAGCTTTGGCTGGGGGATTCTCCCAGCACTTTCCAATAGCGGGAAAGTATTAAATTCCCCAGCAATGGAACTCAGGAGTCCTGACTCCCAATCCCCTGGCCCAGTCACTCCAGCGGAGCACACTCCCTCAAAGGCAGGGGGAGGCGCCATGAGGGCCTGCTTGTAATTGCCAGCTGTGGGAGGGAGTGTGCAGCAGTGGTTAGCGAAGGGGCCTGGAAAGAAGGACTGCTGGGTCCCATCCATACTTCTGACACTGAGGTGACCCTGAACCAGTAGCTTTCCTCTCCCAGGCCTGTTTCTCATCAGTAGGTTGGGGTCACAGTCCCCACAGCCCAGGGGGTTGGGAGGCTCCAGGAAGGTGTGTAAAGTGCTGGGATTTCAGGATCCCGGATGTGCTGTCACCCCGCACTAGGGTGATGTTCTGTACACCCTGCTGCTGGCCAAGTTTCTCCTTTCCCTGCAATAAGACAGACTCTTGTTTTCACAGCCAGCCGATCGCCCAGTGTCATCACCCTGTCTGCTGGCTGGGCAGGGTAACTCCTCAGGTCACCACCCCCCTCTCCAGCTGCCTTGGGCTTGGAGAGTGAGGAGAAGGGCGAGGATGACACTGAACATCCTCCACCCATCGCTCCATCACCAGAGCAAGTGAGTGGCATTAGAGATCCTCGATGGTGTCCCCTGTTTGTCTGGGGAGAGGCAGAAAGAGGGGGAGAGAATCTCTCCCAAAGGACATTGGATTTGCAAACAGCCCCCAGGAGCCCCTCACTCTCAGACCGGGGAGGGGCTTCTCCAGAGCCATCTCCAGTGTGTTTGGCAAGGTCCCAGCAATGGGGCTTCCAGCCCTTCCCTTGTGGGAGACTGTTCCCCAGGCTGAGAGTCTCTGAGCTGGGCCAGACCCAGGGAGCTGCTGAGCATGAAATCAATGGGAAACGAGGGGGGCCCTGGCATTGCTATGCCTAAGGACTTTGAAGTGGGGAATGGTTTCCCAGGAGAAGTCCGGACTCCTGGGTTCTGTTCCTTCTCTAGCCTGGGCTGGGGTGGGGGGGGGAAGTGTGAGTGTGTCCTGGTCTGCAGGAGGGAGCTGCTTGTCCAAAGTGACCAATGGTCTTTGTGACTGACCCCAGTGCTCAAAAGGACAAGACTCCCCGGTTCTGCAGCCCCAGGGATGACAAGGGGGAACGTTGAGGGGGCGCAGACCATGCAATGAACTCCTGCCAGTGTGTGTACCTTCACTCCCTGCACCCCTGTGGGGGGAGGAGGAGCTGCTGCTCTGGCTGGGGCAGGGATGAGGAGGGACCAAACAGGCTGTTAGTGAGAGGCTGCCTTGACCCCAGACTCACGTTGCTCCCGCTCGTTCCAGGATGACCCAGGCTCCTGAGGATGTTCAGGAAGAAGGTCTGCAGATGGCCCCAGAGCCTGAGGGAAAGCAGCTGCCATCTTCCCCAGGAGCGGAGCAGCCCCTCCATCCCGCTGGCAGGGAAGGAGCTCCCAGTCGGGCCAGGAGGTGGAAGTGCCCAGCCTTCTGGAAGAGGAAAACCTGCTCTCCAGTGCAGGCGTCGAGGTGGGAGAGGCACCAGCCAGGCCAAAATGGAGCTGGGCCAGGATGCGGCTGTGCAGGCAGGACCCAGCCCAGGAGCAGAACCAGGCAGGGTGGAGCTCTGGGGCTTGTTGTGTGGGCAGCAGCGGCCCCAGGAGCCCAGCCCCCATTTCCAGCAGGAGGCATCGCCCTGCCCGATCAGTGGGGACCTTCCAGCCTTCCCAGGGCAGGAGGTGGAGGATCCCCTTCCAGCCCTAGCAGCTCGGCCCACTCCCCATGGGACAGCAGCAGCAGCGCCTGGGACTCGGACAGCAGCGAGGCCGACGGACGCTTCTGCTTTGTTCCAGGTGAGAGCCAGGCTGGGCTCAGGGAGGGGTGAGGAGGGGGCTATGAACACCCTGGCCCAGGACTCTCGAGCAGTGCTATGGGGGCGGGTCCCCAGCTCAGGTGTCTGGCCTGAGCCACTGAACCCACTGACACTAGATGCTGCCACTTTAATCCTTGGTGCTCCTTTGGGCGGGGGCAGGGAAGGCACCTCCCAGGGATTCCAGGACAGTGTGTGTGGGGGGGTCTCTTTGCTATGGACTCCTGAAGGAGTTGGGGGGCTGATGACACTGAGGCTACTTGGAATCAAATACATTTGAAGTACAAGTACATAACCCATATTCATAACTTCAAATACAAAAATGGTAGACACATACAGCTAGTATAATTATAACCAGCAAATCATAACCTTGTCATAGACACCTCACACAACAACCTTTGTACAATATTTGCTGCAAATATATAACAGTGGTGGCAACAATGATCTCTAAGGTCCCAGTTCATATTAATAACGTCACAGAAGGCTATAGAGAAGTGGGAGGGAGGCATCTTCCAGCCGGTGTGTCTTGTCCGTTTCTCCCTTGCCACTTGGGCCTAGGTGGGAAGGGAGCGAAACGTGCCGGCTTGAAGGTTTTTGAGCTCAGCCTTGAAGATTAAGCCCGAACCCCTGGCATGGCTAGGTTGGGGTTGTCCTGGGCTCTGGGGGCGGATGGCTCAGCTGGGAGAAGGGGCAGATGAAGGGATTTTGTCTCTGATAGGTAAGGGCTTTGTCAGCAGGAAGCTGTAGGTCACATGCTGGGGGTGACAGTGGGGTTTGAGCTGGGTAGCAGCAGCAGGGAGCAATGAATGTGTGTGTGTGTCGGGGCGGGGGCGATTCACTTGGTAAAAATGAAACTGCCAAGCCGCTCCCTCTGCTGGAGCAAAAGCCTCTCATTTATCTCCTCAACTCCCCTCCATGAAAATCTCCACCCCTCCACCCCCCCTGGTGCTGAGACCCCCTCACTCCCATGGAGATTTGTAATTGTTCTAACTCTTCCTTGGTCTTGTCCAAATAGTTTTTTCCAGAAAAATTATCAAGGACATTTCAAATGAGAAAAACAAACCAAACTAAAGAAACCTCCACACACACATAGATTGGGTCTGAATTTTTTCTACTGAAATTTGGAGATAAAAAACTCATCCCTCTGTTGGCCAGAGACCAAAGCTAGACCTCCCCCGCTGTAGCTGTGACTTCTGCAACCGAACCACCAATGCGCTGTGACTCCTCTTGTGAGACATTTTGCTGCACAATACTGCTGCTATTCCAGTTATTGACTCCAGGAAAACAGTTTCCTTAGCCTGGTTCCGTGTGTCACTGGTTTCTATAGCAGAATCAGTCCCTGGCCCTGTGGTCCAGACATCCTCATTCACATCAGGCTTCAAGTTCAGCACATCATTTCCCATGACTCCAGCAGTTCTGTTCCATGGTCACTGGTTTCTATAGGAGAACAGACTTGGCCCAGACATTCAACAGCAGGCTTTCTCAGAATCATTTGCAACTGCACATGGCTAAGCAAAGAGAACGAACCCCAAATCCCCCTGTGCTTTGGGAGCCAGGTTTGCTGTGGGAATTCTGTAGTTCAGATGCTTCATGCCGGGCATTGTGATTCTTTACCAGTTTCTCTGGCATTGGAACAATTTTGTGCTCACAGCTGTGATGGACCGAGTGGTTAAGGCTTTGGAGTTGAAATCCAATAGGGTTCTTCTGTGCAGGTTTGAATCCTGCTCACAGCGAGGCCTGTGTTTTAGCCAGTCTCTCACCCGGGCAATACCTCTGTACAACCCCCTGAGATACTCTCAATCTCTCCCCACCCCAAGTAAATCCTGGTCTGCTCCTTTCATAGAGATCTCTGGGACACCACCTCACACTGTGTCCCTGAGGTGTCAGGCAAACTCTCAGCCCCTGTAGCCTCTGCCACTCACCTGGTGCCCCATAGATCAGCCATAGCCCTGGTTCTGCTCCTCTCTCTAGCATGTGAAAGAAGCCAAGTCAGCGACTCCATGGGAGCTACAGGACTGTAGAACCGACAGAAAAAAAAAAAAGGTGCTCAGTGCCCCTGCTACAGGGCTTGCCGACAAGCTCCTCCTCTTCCCCTTCAGCACCTGCCAGTGATCAGCTGTTCAGTGGGGTTCAGGAGGCGGATGGGGAGGAACAGGGATGGGAAGAGGTGGGGGAGGGAGAGGAATGGGGCAGGGCAGGAAGAGATGGGACGGGGTGGGGGCTTGGGGTAAGGGGTGCAGTGGGGATAGGGCCTGGGGAAGAAAGGAGGGGATTTGTCCTGGACCCCTCTATGGCCGGCCCTGAAGGGAAGCACTGACTATCACAGTGATAATAAGACTGACCAGCATTGCAGGGGGACTGAGGGAGATCCGCACTCATCAGGTCTCTTCTCTCCCCCAAGGTGAGCCAGACACTGCTCTCTCCTGGCTCTCACTCTAGCAGCTGGACACCAAGAAGCCATTTCCCCACAGGAAGTGCATTGAGTGTCCCTGTGGTGCTGGGGGGGCTGGCGCTGCTGCTGCCTGTGGGCATAGGCGGCAGCTTATATGGGCTTGAGGTGCCCGGACTCCAGGAATATTCAGGGCCGGGTGCCCTTCTCCAGCAATATTTGGAGCTGAGTCTCTCCCCCGGCCCTGCCTGGAGTGGGTCCCGGCCTCCGCCATCCACCCCTCCCCCTGTGTCCCCCCTCCACCGCGTCCTTGCCTGGTCGTAGATCGGCTCCCGGCAGAACTGCTGTCTGCTGCCCCAGGGTCCTAGCGCCTGCCACCGCTAATGGCAAGGCAGGCTGCCCTTACCCTGCTCTTCTGCCCTAGCCTTGAACCTCTCCAACGCCCCAAACCCTCATCCTCAGCCCCAACCCTCATCCCCCTGCAACCTGATCCTCTGCCCCAGCCAGATCCCTCATCCCCCTGCACCCTAATCCTCATTCCCAGCCAGAGACCTCATGCCCCCGCACCCTGATCCTCATCCCCAGCCAGAGCCCTCATGCCCCTGCACCCGAATCCTCAGCCCCAGCCAGAGCCCTCATCCCCCCGCACCCTGAGCCTCTGCCCCAGCCAGAGCCCTCATCCCCCCGCACCGAGCCTCTGCCCCAGCCAGAACCCTCATCCCCCTGCACCAGAATCCTCAGCCCCAGCCAGAGCCCTCATCCCCCCGCACCCTGAGCCTCTGTCCCAGCTCCGAGCCCCCCTGCATCATGAACCCCTCATCCTCAGCCCCATCATTCCCCTGCAGCCTGATCCTCTGCCCCAGCGTGCACCACCTCCCCCTTCCTACACCCCTACCCCCAGCCGAGCTTGCACCCAAACTCCATCCCAAAACCCGCACCCCTCATCCCCTCCTGCACACCCACCCCCTGCCCTAGCCCAGAGCCTGCACCCAACACCCAAACTCCCTCC
>NW_027425151.1:0-6960 GCF_003597395.2 Chelonoidis abingdonii
GGTGAATATGTTGAAAAAAGCATATGTTTCTCATGTAACATAAAAATGTTTATTGAAGGAGCAATGAAATGTCTATAACTGAGTCTTCAGTGTTCACATTCAGAAAAGGTGGAGTAATTAATGAGGAACAGACTTCTTCATTTTGTAGGTGGTTGTGAAAATCTTATCTGTATTAAATATGAAATTGTGGACCAGATTCTAATTCTATTCTATTAGACCCCCACAAAAGGTTTGGGGATCATGGTGGATAATTATCTGAACATGAAGTCCAAGTGTGACACTGTGGCCAAATATCTAATTTGGTTGTGGCCAGCATAATCAGGGGAATTTTGAGTAGGAGTATAGAGATTATTTTACTTCTGTATTTGGCATTGGTGCAACTGCTGCCAGAATATTTTGTCCAGTTCTGGTCACCCCATGTCAGAAAAGACATAGTGGAACTGGAGAAGATTTGGAAAAGGGAAATAAAGATAATCAATGGTATGGAATGGCTTCCATATCAAGAGAAACTGAAAAGATTAGGGCAGCTTATTTTAGGAAAAGACAATTAAAGGGGAGATGATAGAGATCTATAAAGTTAAGAACGATGTGCAAAAAGTGGATAGTGAAATGTTGTTTACTATTTCCCACAATACAAAAAGCATAGGTCACCCAATGGAATTAATATGCAACACATTTAATATAAACAAGAGAAAATATTTTTGATACAGCATATAATCAACCCATGGAATTCATTGCCAGAGGATTTTGTGATGGCCAAAAGAGTAACCATGGACAAAAAAAGAACAAGTTAAGTTTATAGAAAATATAACATCACCCTATTTTTCTGATCTAATTGGGACCGGGCCAGATTGGATAATAAAAAATAGGTGCTGGAAGTAGGGGTAATGGGGTTGCTGCTGCACCTCCTGCCTTGAAGTGGTTTCCATCCTATACAAGGTTTACAGTTTGGTTCAATGACTCTCAGCACCCCCACTATAAAAATTGTTCCAGTACCCCTGGGCTGCAGCACCATCCAGCAGACATAGGCGATATTGCCCACTTCTGGACCTGTGTGCACTGGTTGTTCAGTTAATATGGAGAGCTGGATAATGGAGGGTTGTACTGTGGATCCATCAATGGTTATTAGACAAGATGGTCAAGGGATGTAAACTCATGCTTGTGGCAACCTTAACCTCTCACTGCCAGAAGCCAGGAAGGAAAGACAGGGGGAGTCGCTCCACAGTAGTCTTGTTCTGTACACTTTTCTTGAAGCTCTGGAACTGGTCACTGTTGGAGACAGAATCCTAGGTTACATGGATCATTGGTCTGATCCTTATGGCAGTTTTTATGTTCTTATGTCCAATCAGTTCTGCTGTACACAATTCAAGAAGGATGTTTGATAAACTCATCGAGGTCCCCGTGTGTCCCACTCTCCCATCCCAGAACCCCTATTTCAAGGATTGCCTGCCAAACAACCATCCATTTGTTCTTTGTCAACAAGTTCAATTTTTACCCCCAAGCAGATTTTTCCTGTGTGACCTTCTTTCTCCCCATGACCCTTCATTTTGGTTCTCTTCTGAGTTCCCATAAACATTGTCCTTCCTTGGTCCTCCCATGCTTGAAGATCCCTGTCCATCACTCTCCATTACCCTCTTATGCCAACATTCTGTTGCTCCCCCCAAGAGCACTGTATTCATCTTTCTTCTCCTCTCTGACTCCTCAATATCTTTTCCCATACCATGGTTACACACAATTATTCTTCTCCCTTATTTCGGGTCTCTCTGTGGCCTCATTTCCTCTTTCCCTCATACCAAGGTTCCCCGATTCCTGACCCCCCCCACATGTGATGATTCTTGGCATACATAGAGGATTGTGAGTCACTATGTTACCCCCCCAAAACACACACACACCACACCTCTAGCCAGAGGGAGAATTGCCTCTGCTTCTCTGGGTTTCAGTTCCCTGCCACTATCACCAGTCTCCACCAAACATTCTTTTGTTGGCAATGCTAGGCCTCACTTTGCTTTACAAGTTAGCAGTAGGTGTGTATATCAATACAATATATAGTATTTTGTCTGGTGAAATAATTTCCCTGGAACCTAACCCCCCCATTTACATTAATACTTATGGGAAATTGGATTCACTCTAACATCATTTTGCTTAAAGTCACATTTTTCAGGAACATAACTACAACATTAAGCAAAGAGTTACTGTAACTAACGCAGCCCAATATGCCATTAGCCTTCTTGGCAACAAGGCACAGTGCTGACTCATATCCAGCTTCTTGTCCACTGTAATCTCCAGGCCCTTATTTTTCTGCAGAACTGCCACTTATCAGTCAATCCACAACCTGTAGCAGTGCATGGATTCTTTTCCATTGAAAACAAATGATATCTTTATACCAAAGATTCAAGAGATAATAGGTCAGTATAATGGGGAAAAAAACTTACATATGAAACAAAATACCATGCATTCTGGGGCTAAACTTAATGGCCTAACCTTGTGGTCTAAAAAAGTGTATCCCACTCAAAACACTCTTTGTCTGTGGTTCAACAGCTTGGTTGTGGATCTCGTTTTCATGAAAGTAAACACATTACCTGCTTGCTTCCTATGTGCAAGAAAAAGGGTTTCCCCTCATCTTGCTCCTCATATTCCCAAAGATCATTGTTCGTATCATAGGCAGTGTCACCCCCTTTACTTGTTTTCCCCTGTGGCCTCTTCCCTGTTGGCTTCACATCTCTCATTAACATTCCTTGGTGACCCAGAATATACATACCAGAGTCAGGAGATTCTTTGTAACCCCCTTGTCAGGTGGCAATGATGGGTTCTGGGGTCACAGCCTCCTATGCTGGGGCCACTGTGTGTGCCACATTCATCCCTGGCAACCCCCATGCTAGAGACTTTGTTGTTATGAAATCAATGGGTGCTAAGCATCTAGAGGCTTTTGAATATACCAGTAAGGTGCCCTCAAGTAACCTTAACAAATCTGTATCAGAGGGGTAGCCATGTTAGTCTGGATCTGAAAAGAGCAAAGAATTCCTGTGGCACTTATAGACTAACAGACGTTTGGAAAAATGATCTTACACAGTCATTCACAGGCTTTCTCTGGCAAACATGGAAATGTAATCATTTGTAACACAATGGAACAGCTTCACCAGGAGAATGAAAGGAACCCACCACAGAATATCCCCAAGAACAGTGACTCAGGCCCTCACCAGATCTATGAGACACCCCTGTACAGAGCTTTCTCATCAGGCAGAGAGGGTCTTGAACCAGGAACCCCCATATCCTAGCTGAGTATGCTAGTTACTGGGCTAAATGTCAGAGGAGAGCTGTCTGCCTGCTGCCTCTTGGGGGGTATTCTGTGTAGAGTCAGGCAGGCTTTGAGCACAGGTACTGCACTGGACCCACAAATGAAACAGGCAGAGGAATCACTATTCTTCTTGCTGGCTGGAGGACACCCTTGGGCCAGCTTAGGTAATAAAAAGGCATCAGGGCTAAGCCTGCTGAGGCAGCAGGGCATAGTTGCCTCAGAGGCAAAAAACTACAAGCACCTGGTAACCTAACATGGCAAAACAATTAAGGTGCTGAGTGAGTTTTAGGCACCACCTACAGGGTTATGTGGCAGTTTAGCAGAGTTTTGTGGATCTCAGCGATGCCTAAATCTGGGCTTTAACAAGACCTAAGTCCCTTTGCGGATGTGGGCTCAGGTGTTACTGCCATGTGAGTTAGCTGCCTGGCAGAATCTGGCCTTAGTCTCATTAAGCTGACTCCCCTTAAAAGGTGTAATTCACCCATACATGGCTACACCTACAGCTTCTTAAGCCCTTAACACAGAACTTAACTGGAGCATAGTTTTTGTGCCAATAGTCTTCCCCAGAGTCCTCTACTGTCAGCAAGTTGTGTTCTTAGAGAGCCCAGGCCCACATTCTGGGCACCACCAATCCCCGCTTATTACCAGCTTAGATCTGATCTCGCTGCCACCAGCCAAGAATTTCCAGTGTCTTGGCTCACTCTGGTCTCCCCAAAACCTTCCCTGGGGGACCCCAAGACTCAGAGGCTCTGAGTCTTACCACAAAGGGAAATAAACCATTCCCCCCACCTCTCTCCCACCCAGAATTTCCTCTCTGGGCTAACCTGAGAGTTACTGATGCAACCTCTTTACATCACAATACCAAGAAGCATGTCTCCTCTCTTCCACAAAGAGACAAACCCAAAGACAAGGAAACAGAAAAGATTCTATCTCTCTTCCCCCGTAGCTTCTTCCCGCCCTGGGACACTAGGAGAGTTAAACACAGAGAGCAGCTTTTCCCCTCCCCCCTGTCTTTCCTTTTCTCCCACCAATTTCCTGGTGGGTCAACTAGAAAAAAAAAAATCAACAGGTCTTAAAAAAGCAAAACTTTTAAAAAAAAAGAAAGAAAGAATAGAATAACAGTTCTCTGTAAGTTCTCTAATGGTAAGATACAGGGTTTTCAACTTATAGAAAATGAATAAACAATAAAAGGGATAAACAGCCTTACCCAAAAACAATACAATTTAAAGTACTTATAGCCAAATACACATAAAGACTCCACCAGCCAGATACACAGATGCAAATACAGCAAAACAATTTAAAAGACTATACTTTTGCTACTTTGTACTTACAACTGGGAAACAGAAGATTAGAAGGACTGGAAATAGACCCTCTCATAGCTGAGAGAGCACAGAACAGACAAAGACCAAGACCAAGAAAAACCCACAATTCCCTCCCTTAAGCTTTGAAAAATCCGGTTTCCTGATTGGTCCTCTTGTCAGGTGTTTGGTTCCCTTTGTTAACCCTTTACAGGTAAAAGAAACATTAACCCTTAGCTATCTGTTTATGACACCTTGACCTAGAGCAAGTCATTTAGTCTCTGTGTTCCTCAGTTCCCCATCTGTAAATTGGGATGATAGCACCGCCTGACCTTGCAGGGGTGAGTGCTGAGGATAACTATAGTAATGAGAGTGAGGAGCTCTGATTCTGTGCTGAAAGGGAGGGGGGCAGATAGTGTCTATGCAAAACAGAAAGAAGCAAATCTAACATTCACTGTCCACTCCCCAGAACAGATTCACTGTCATAATACATGCCTATTCAATTGAAATTAACGGTCAGGTATTCATCTGGTATGACCCAGTGCGGTGTCATTGACTTTCACTGGGGCTGCAGTGATTTGCATTATCTGAGCAATCTATAGATGAATCAATAAACAAAATAGAGTCAAAGCTGCCACAGATCTTTCTTACTTCTGCCATATTATGCATTGTAACATGTATCCATTCGTTACATGATCCCAGCACCACTAGTTAGCCGTTGTTAAACAGGTGATACATTTCGCCAGAGGTAACCAGGGCATGTTTAGACTCCTCAGAAATAATTAACTCTTGGTTCTAGCCATCCCGAAGGAAATTAAAAGTTATTTCTTTTTGCAACAGGACAAAACGGAGGGCAGTGATGGTAAACGTATATATACATTAGGATCCACTCCCATGTAGTAACTGGACTTTTCCAGGGTAAGAATACCTGAGTATTATTTACTTTCTGGTACTGGGTGAGACAAGGCGGAAAGAGAAGGAGGGAGGAAGTGAAAGTGAGATATTTCACAGAGAGAGAGAGAGGAGAGAGAGAGAGATGGGTTTGAATAAGAAATAGATAGATAGATTGGATAGATTACGAATCCAATTTGTATAACAAAGCCCTAATTTTCCAGAATATTAAAGACATAAGACTAGCAAGCCTAAAATATAAACAAGGTGTCTTGTACAATCACACAGCAATGTAAAGATTATTACACATGGGTAGCACAGCCAAGAAAGAACAAACTATGTTGCCTTTTCACTTACTTCATCAACCTTCTGATCATGTCCTGAGTTAGGTGACAAGGCTGCATGTGTATCTGATTCACCGTGGCATAGACAAAGTAATGAAAACACAAAAGACTGGTTGATTTTATCACACTCTAGCCTTTGTTTCAACTAACCTCTATGTTTTGCAGTATGGACCTGTGATACCAAGTCTAGCAAAAGTGAAGAGAAATCACAAAGAGAAGACCGATTTTTTTGGTGAGTAAACATTTTCAGAAACAAGTAATTTGGTGAATAAATTGGATGGGCTCCTCTGATGGTGTGTATCTGTGCTGTTCCCTGGAACTGAGGATCTGAATAATTGGTTCTTCCTTGTTTTGAACCAGAATATATACTTGGGCATAACTCAATACAAAGTGGGTGGAAAATGTTAGCATTCCATTGTGGTTGTGTCTTACATACATTTTATATAGGACGGATCGCAAGATGCAAAGCAGTGTAGAATCAGGCCCATTTTTTGTAGAGAAGAATGTAGAATGAGGCTGGTTTGTTTGAACCATGGCAGATTCTTGTTCTGTTTCAGACAATGGGAGTTCTGCTGTTGATGTCAATAGCACCATATAGATCTTGCTCCTAGAAAATCTGTATTCTGCGACAACTGAAAAGCAAGGCAGAGTTACCAAATTGCTACCATCAGCATGAGTAATAATAGTCCTGGCCAAAAAATGTCACTTGTTTTTCATAGGAAATTTTGCAAAATATTGTTTCTAAAGATTTATTTGTTTTGTTTTCTGTTTTATTTATTTTTATTATCTGTAATTGAAGAACCCCTCCCCTTGAAAAATGTTTGGTTTTAGAAATCTGAAAACTAAATAGTTTAACAAAAAAAGTAACATTGTAATTTTTTTTTTCATTTTGTATTTTAAAAGCTGGAAAAAATATCATTTTAGTGTTTTTGAAACTATTTATTTGTTTATTTTGAGTACTGTTGAATTTCTATTGAACAAAAGGAAAATTTTGAATAAAAAAAAATCCCTATGAAATCAATATATCATCACTCTAAATGAATAGCCTGCTTGTCACAGATGAGCAGCGTCATGAGCTCCCATTGACATCTGTCTGAATCTGGGAGGGTTTAGCATCTCTGAAGTTCAGGCC
>NW_027425152.1:0-5938 GCF_003597395.2 Chelonoidis abingdonii
AGACAAGACTTGTTTGCTTACATCACAAGACCTGAGCAAACACCCCCCCTTCTACCTCTACCAATGCAGACTTGCATTTCAAAGCTCTGCTCATTTACAGATCTTCCGAACCGGTTCTTAAGGTTCACCCGTGGGTCAGGTCAGTTAATTAACTCTTTCTGGCCCTGTCACCTTTCAATGAGATATTATATTACACTCATAACGTCACACTCCCCTCGACCAATCTGAATGAGCCAGGCAGGCCTGTCCCCTGCACAGCCCCCAACCCCAGCGCAAGTTGAAAGGGCCTTCACCAAACCCAGTAGGTTTGACTAGCTGCTCCATTGCCCTGTATGTGTCGTGCCTCCCTGGGGAGCTGCATGGAACCAGATTTCACCTCCCTGCCGCCCCAGGGTGCAAAGAGCTGCCCAGACCTGCCCCCCCAACCTCCCTCCCAATTCAGCCATTCCTTGCCTGTACATAAAAACGGCCACAATGGGTCTGACCAAAGGTCCATCTAGCCCCATATCCTGTCTGCCGACAGCAGCCAATGCCAGGTGCCCCAGAGGGAATGAACAGAATAGGGAATCAGCAAGAGATATAGCCCCTGTCGCTCAGTCCCAATTTCACAGCAGTCAGAAGTTTTAGGGACACCCGGAGCAGGGGGTTGCATTCGTGACCACCTTGCCTAGTAGCCATTGATGGATCTGTCCTCCAGGATCTTTGTCTTTTATGAACCCAGTTATACTTTCAGCCTTCACAACATCACCTGGCAAGGAGTTCCACTGGTTGACCATGTGAAATATTTCCTTATGTTTGTTCTAAACTAGCTGCCCATTAATTTCATTTGGTGACCCTTGGTTCTTGTGTTATGAGAAGGAGTAAATAACACTTCCCTACTCACTTTCTCCACACCAGTCATGATTTTGTAGACCTCAATCATATCCCCCCTTAGTCGTCTCTTTTCCAAGCTAAAAAGTCCCAGTCTTATTAATCTCTCCTCATATGGAAGAAGTTCCAAACCCCTAATGATTTTTGTTGCCCTTTTCTGAACCTTTTCCAATTCCAATAGATCTTTTTTGAGATGGAGCGACCACATCTGCACGCAGTATTCAAGGTGTGCACATACCAGGGATTTATATAGAGACAATATGATATTTTCTGTCTTATTATCTCTCCCTTTCTTAATGATGCCCAACATTCTGTTCGTTTTTTTGACTGCAGCTTCACATTGCGTGGATGTTTTCAGAGAACTACCCACAAGGAATCCAAGAACTTTCTTGAGTGGTAACAGCTAATTTAGCCCCCATCATTTTACATGTAGAGTTGGGATTATGTTTCCAATGTGCATTACTTTGCATTTATCAACATTGAATTTCATCTGCCATTTTGTTGCCCAGTCACCCAGTTTTGTGAGATCCTTTTGTAGCTCTTCGCAGTCGCCTGGATTTAACTATCTTGAGTAGGTTTTTGTAATCATCTGCAGATTTTGCCACCTCACTCACGTTTACTCTTTTTCCAAGAGTCATTTATGAATTGTTGAACAGCAGGGGCCCTATACAGATCCCTAGGGCCCCCTGACCTATTTATCTTCTCTGCTGTGAAAACTGTCCATTTTTCCTACCCCATTGTTTCCTGTCTTTTAACCAGTTACTGATCCTGGAGGACCTTCATCTTATCCCATGGCAGCTACTTTGCTTAAGGGCTTTTCTGGTGAAGGACCTTGTCCACAGGCTTTCTCAAAGTCCAAGTACACTATATCACTGAATCCACCCTGGTCCACACGCTTTTGACCCCTCAAGAATTGTAATAGCTTGGTGAGCATGATTTCCCTTTACAAAAAACATGTTGACTCGTCCCCCAAGTAGTTATGTTTTCTGTGTGTCTGACAATTCTGTTCTTTACTAAAGTTTCAACCAGTTTGCCTGGTACTGAAGTCAGGCCACCGGCCTGTAATTGCCGGGATGCCTCTGGAGCTAGGGGTCCACCAGTCAGGTGGTTACAGAAGCTGATTTAAAAAAATGATAGAAAGTTACAAACACAGTTAGTAGTTCTGCAATTTTACATTTGAGTTTCTGCAGAACTCTTGGGTGATACCCTGGTACCTGGTGACTTGTTGCTGTTTAATTTATCCATTTGTTCCAAAACTCTCTCTACTGACACCTCAGTCTGGGACAGTTCTCAGATCTGTCACCTAAAAGAATGGCTCAGGTGTGGGAATCTCCCTCACATGCTCTACCCATAGGAGACTGATGCAAAGAATTCACTCAGCTTCTCCACAATGGTCTTGTCTTCCCCGAGTGCTCCTTCAGCACTCAGCGTCCAGTTGGCCCCACTGATAGTTTGCAGGCTTCTGCTTCTGATTTACTTACAGAATTTTCAGCTGTTAGTTTTTGTGACTTTAGCTCGCTGGCTCATCACACGCTTTCTTGGCCTCATTACACTTACACACGTGCCTTACCTTAGGGAGTCCATGCTCCATTTCTCTCTTTCTCGCCAGAGGAAGGAGAGCGTAGGGAGAGCTCAGCCTGGTGAGCAATACGTGCTCTCCCCGCCAGCCAGCTGCTCACGCTGACGGGCTGCCTCCTGCCCAGGCCTGCGCCAGCCTGGGCTCAGCCTTCCCTGTAAGGCAGCTGCCTATGTTCACCAGCAGAGAACCCAGACAGCTGCACCTATGCAGATCTGATCTTCCCAGCGCTGGGGCAGGCAGAAGAGGTGAGTGGACGAGCCGGGCTGGGGCGGATGCCCCAGACTATCCCTGTTCCATGCCAGGCTGCAGGGGATGGTTCCCCACCCAGCCCGTGCGGAAGCGTGCTAACCTGGCACCGGCCCATGCCCTGCACACCTCCCCTGGCTGCTATCACGCGCTGGCCCCACATGGACCAGGACGTGACGCCTCCTGACCCAGCCCTGCGCTAATCTGTGCCTGTCTGGCCCCATGCCAGAGCACGAATCCAGGTCGCTAGGCCAGGGCTGGCAAGACACTGGCATGGAGCTGAGTGCATCGGAGCATGGAGGCCGATGTTGTTGGAGGGGGATCCCGCCTGCCCTGCTGTAGCCAGGGCCTGGGCCCAGTCCCTGTCGAGGCATGGGGGGAGGCGGGAGCTGGGCTGGCATATGGCAGTGTTTGCTTCTCCTGCAGCCAGTGGGCCAAGGTTGAGGCTCGTTGGAAGTAGCATGGCCGTGGTGAGGAGGTAAGCACCAGAGGGGGGTCAGCGGTGTGTGGGGCCTTTCCCTGCGCGCCATCCTGCTATACTGCAGTTCCTCTGCCTCAGGTCCCCCGCCCGCAGCCCGCGCCCCCCAGCACTCAGCAGAAGGTAAAATGGCGGCTTCTGGCCACAGTGATGGCCTGGTGGGGGGCATCCGGAGACAACGTCCCCTGGGAAGAGCTGGCCAGCATGCCTGGGTCACGTGAGCGCCCAACCAGAGCCATTGCAGAGAGTCGCTGGTTTCCTTGTGGCCCGTGCTGGGCACTGCCCCTCGCCACAACGTTACCAGCGGACCTCTGCACACCAATCCGAACGACCCACACCACCATGGGGAGGAGAAAGGAAACCCACTGCCTATGGCCTGACAGACACCTCTTCCAACCAAGCCTGGTGGGAAGCAGCTTCAGTGAGTCCATTCGTGGGGGCAGGACAGGCGGGAAGCTGTGGTTCGCCATTGCTGTGTGTTATTAACACCAGAGGCATCCGGGTGAGGGCTGTATAAACAGCCCCTGTGCCTCACCCCAGAGGGGCCGCATCTCTGCACCGGCTGAAGGGTCCCTGTATAAACAGCCCCTGCGCCTCACCCCAGAGGGGCCGCATCTCTGCACTGGGCAAGGGGTCCCTGTATAAACAGCCCCTGGTGTCCCACCCCAGAGGGGCCACATCTCTGCACTGGGCAAGGGGTCCCTGTATAAACAGCCCCTGTGCCTCACCCCAGAGGGGCCACATCTCCGCACCGTGCAAGGGGTCCCTGTATAAACAGCCCCTGGTGTCCCACCCCCGGGGGGTCGCATCTCTGCACCAGGTGAGGGGTCCCTGTATAAACAGCCCCTGGTGTCCCACCCCAGAGACAGGCGCATCTCCGCACTGAGTGAGGAGTCCTTGTGTAAGCCTTCCTGGTATACCCACCCCAGAAGCAGCCGCATCTCTGTGCCAGGCGAGGGTTCCCTGTATAAACAGCCCTTGGTGTCCCAACCCCAGATGCAGGCGCATCTCTATGCCTGGCAAAGGGTCCCTGTATAAGCAGCCCTGGTGCCCTCACCCCAGCATTGGGCAAGGGGTCCCAGGACCGTTTTCTAACTCATTCAGGTCTCTCTGCAGAGGTCACCTATTCTGAGCTGACGCCATACAGGGGACCCAGGTAAGCTGTCCATCCCAGCACCCTCCCTGCCCTGTTCCGTCTGGAGTTACCGCACAAGGCACTGGAGCCTGGAGCAACCCACCCCAGCGAAGCAACACTCCGCAGCCTTGCCCGGGGCTGTGAGCACAGCCACCCTCCCTCCCTGACATGTTCTTCTGTACCGGACACGGGCCAGCTACAGCGCTTGCTTCTACGCCGGCTGTGCTCAGCATCAGGTCCCTTGCTCTGCCGGCGCTCGCTGAGTAACGTGTGATACACCCCGCTGCCTAGTGGCTGGACAGCACAACGCAGTTTAGCATCCCCTTACATCTCCCACTTCCAGTTCTCCGTTCTCCCATTTCCCATGGTTACAGGATCGCGCTGTCTGGGAAGTGCAGGACAGATCAGTCTGGGAAGCATCTCTGAATCATCCTGGTCCTCTAGTTCCATGGCTCGAACATGGTGGCTCGCTAGTCAGGCTGTCTGTTAGTTACAGTGAGTGGCTGTGGCCAATTTGGAATCCTTGAGTCGTCCTGTTCTGCCTCCGCTGTCTGCTGAATCTGCTCTGTCGATGGTTCTTTCTGCGGAACAAACTGCAGCTGCCGACGGTTCCTGTTGGACTCTGCACTTGGGGCTCAGTCTCTCATGAGCTGGGCACTAAATTCTTTGTCTTCACGGCAGCTAGAGCTGCCCATCCAGTTTGACATGGACACAGCCACTAGGTGCTAGACCCGGCAGCTCTGTAACCGCACGGTGTGTGTTGTAAAAGCGTTCATAAGTTCTTCTAGCCTTTTTAGCCAATTTGGCTGCTCTCTGCATGTCTGGTCACTTCAGAGACAGATCCCCCTCCCACCCTGAAAAAAGCTGGAACAGTAGTTCTGGGTTGTCTTCCTATCAGGAGTAGTGCTGGCCTGTATCCAGTAGTTGCTGTTGGTGTTGATCTGTAACTCAGAGCAGCAAGGAGTGGAACTTCCTGCTGCAGGATTTTCTTGGCTGCCTGGACAGCTCTCTCAGCCTCTCCATTTGCTTGTGGGGAATGTGGGCTGCTAGTAACAGGACAAAAATCCTATTTTGTTTCAAATGACTTAAATCCTGCTGCAGTGCACTGTGACCTGTTGTTCATCACAAGTTGTTCTGGAATATCGAATAAGCACAAGTGCACTTCAATGTCAGTACCTGTGACATGTTATGTCTTTCAAGTACATTATTTCCATATACCTGGAAAAACAGGCCCTATGACCTGTCATAAACAGATGGTTAAGGGTTAATGCCTCTTTTACCTGTAAAGGGTTAAGTTCACCTAGCCTAGCTAACATGTGACCAGAGGAACCAATGGGGGGACAAGATGTTTCAGAAGGAAAGAGGGAAGTTTCCTCTGTTTACAGTCAGTTTCAGTTTCAGCTGGAGTGAAAAGATCAAGGAACCAGCCTCTTATCAGAGTCGTAAGTTTTAGAAAGGGATAAATAGGTTTATGTTTATTTTCTTTTGTAACTTGTCTTTGTGCAATTAGCGGAATAATCAAATTTGGGTATTCTTGTGTGTACTAAGGTTTTTGCCCAAGGGAACATCCTGTGTTTTAAATCTGTTGTCTGTGAGATCAGCTTGTATGCTGTCTCCCAGAGGTTTTTTT
>NW_027425153.1:0-1239 GCF_003597395.2 Chelonoidis abingdonii
TGTGCATCAGGATAGTTTGCCATTGTGCCTTTAATACTGTCTCCTTGAGAAACTCTCAGCTCTCCTGAACTCCTACTTCTCTTAAGATTTCCTCCCACCCCATTTTCTTCCCTACACATTCTGAGTTTGTTGACGTCTCCTTTTTTTAAAGTGCACTGTCCTTATTCTATTCTTTCCTTTCTTTAGTCTTCATCTTCACAACATCCCATGGCTAAGAGTTCCACAGATTGACTGTGTGAAGAAGAACTTCCTTTTGTTTTTTTTAAACCTGCTGCCTATTAATTTGGTGACCTCTAGTTCTAAAAACAGAATAGCTAGTCCTTTCGCCACTAAGGCCTAGAGTGACTTTCTGGAAGGCTCAGGCTTATGGCCCACTTAGGACATTATAGTGACTAAAGCCTAGGGGCAGAGTGCTTAGTACCATGCGTGAGTGGGTCCACTGATTTTCAGTGGGACTACTCACAGGAGTAAAGTTCCTCACATGTGCATTTGCAGGATCAGGCCTTCAACTATTACCAGTAACTGAACACAAGTTTGTCTAATTAACAGCTTTGCTTAAGACCAGATTGCAACTTGCCCTTGTGCTGGTGCTGATGCTGGTGGAGGCACAAAACCTTTCCCCAGTGAAACCCTGCCAAATGGCCACAGTCACTGCATTTGAGGGACCACAGAGACTGATTCCTCTGTGCACACCCCAGGAAGATAAATCTCCTCAAAGAAAGAGAAGAAGAATGACTAGAGCAGGCTAAGCACAGGACTAGGGGTAGCAGGCTTATCTGGAAGTTCATGGATGGATTGTCTCTCCCCATGGTGAAATCCCTTGCTG
Organism: Chelonoidis abingdonii; assembly: GCF_003597395.2. Classification (NCBI taxonomy): domain Eukaryota; kingdom Metazoa; phylum Chordata; order Testudines; family Testudinidae; genus Chelonoidis; species Chelonoidis abingdonii. The sequence goes on from NW_027425153.1 coordinate 827, forward strand.
AGCTCCCATAGGGGTGTTTCAGCTCTATGTATCTACTCAGGACTGAGGTACAAAGACACAATCTAGCCCTTCATAGCCAAGTATTGTAAATTAACATATCTGTTGCCCTTTCATCAATCTGAGCAACACTTCATTCGATGAGAAGAGTGACATGGCGCCTGTAGAAATCATTAGCACAGAGTGTGTGTTAAAAAAAGAGGTGGCAGTTACTTCAGTGCACTGCGCTACTCCAATCTTCTTTAGAAGAATATTACATCAATGACAGCCAATGAAAGTACGGAGAGTCACAGATTAGGATGAAACATAAAAGAGAAACGAGGGTGCAGTGGTTAAGGTGCTAGCATAGGACTTGGGAGACCCAGCTTCCCTGCTCCATCACAGACCTTGGGTAAGCCACTTAAGGCTCAGATCCT
>NW_027425153.1:3813-5349 GCF_003597395.2 Chelonoidis abingdonii
GCATTTACCTTTCCGCCATGCATCCGTCTCCGCCGGAGAACTGGCAAGGTTTGCAGGGCAGGGTGGCGAAGCAACTCCGGAAATGGACAGGACTACTCCGGTGCCTTTCCCTTTGAGGGAGGGCACTGGTGCTCAATCAACTAGTCCTGTCCCTGCTCTGGTACCGGCTCAACACCCTGGTCCTGGCCCCGGGCTTCCGGGCCTACCTCCGGAGGGTGGTTCTGGAGTTCTTTTGGCCAGGACTTCACTGGGTCCCTGCTCCTGGAGGAGGGAGGGCAGGCCCTGAAGTACCTGTGCACTCAGGTCCACGTCTTCCGCCTCCAGGCACTGCAGAGGCTTCTTTATGGTGAGGGTAGTCCACCGTGGAGAGCACTGGCGCACGCCTTCCTGCGCCGCGTCCGAAGGCTCTGATATGACCGGCAGCTCCTTTATCTCGATCCGAGGGGTCTTCCATGAGACCTCTCTGGGCTGCCAGTCTTCTACCAGGACCTCCTCCGGACCTGGAAGCTGTTCTCTGCGACCAGGTCCATGGCAGCCACCGAGGGGGACAGATCTTCTCGTGGAGCTCCTACTACACAATCCCCAGCTCCGTGTGCAGGTGGCGGAGTCCCCCGCGGTGCGCCAGAGGCTGGTCCTGGCAGAAGCTACCAGGGTCGGAGACTTCCTGGACTACGACCAGGAAGACTGGCTGGATCCCCTGATGCTCACTCGGCGTATGGGGCTCTCCAGACCTTGTACTCCCCGGCACGTACTGCAGGAGGTGGAGGCTGCTTTGCCGCCTGCTGCTCGGGCCTATCTCGACCAGGTCCTGCGAGAGGGCATGCCCCGCCCACCCACCACCCCGAGTCCTCTGGACCATTTCATCGGGCTCCTGCCCCGTGGACCCGACCGGCCCCCCTGCCCCTTCTCCGCAAGCCGGCTGCACAACCTGCAGCCGATCCGTTTTCAAACCACGCCAAAGAAGCATCTCTACACGCTTGTGCTCCACACCCTTCACTTCCTCACCCTTGTGTCCCCCCCCGACACAAGGTGGCCAGACCTCCTGCCACCTCTGGAGGGTGAGGAGGCCCAGTGGGCCAGCCTCTACTCTACCCTGGTCCCGAGGCCCGCTGGGGATACCAGTTGGTGGCTCCTTCATGGGGCAGTGAGCACGGGCGTGTACTTGGCGCGGTTTACCCCTGTCCTGGACACCTGCCCCTTCTGCAGCGAGGGAGATCCTGGCACATGTTTACTTAGAGTGCACCAAGTTGCAGCCCCTATACCGGCTCCACACCAATATCCTCTTACGTTTCTGGCTGCACTTTTCCCCTCACCTCCTTCTCTATGCACTTCTCTATCCGTGGCCCCACAAAGTCACGGGACCTCCTGGTCAACCTCCTCCTCGCCCTGGCTAAAATGGCCATCTACGTAACCAGGGAGAGGCGGTTGGCTGATGGAGACTCCAGTGACTGTGGGGCTTGTTTCCGATCCTTAGTCCGTTCACGTATCCGGGCGGAGTTCCTCTGGGCGGCATCCACTGGCTCCCTTGATGCCTTC